>NC_133489.1:16032316-16080135 GCF_025370935.1 Choristoneura fumiferana | reverse complement strand
CAATTACAAATGACATTCGTGAATATTCCATTTAGTCATTTTCATCAAACTTGCTTGTAAACAACGTTATAACAACCAATAGCTGACTAGGCTTCTTGACACCAACTTTGACCTAGTCCCAAACTAAGCAAAGCTTGTACTATGGATACTAGGCCACGGATAAACATACTTATAAAGATAAATACATACTTAAATATATATTAAAGATCCAAGACCCGAGAACAAACATTCGTATTATTCAAACAAATATCTGCCCCGACCGGGAATCGACCCCGGAACCTCAAGTTTATAGTCAGGTTCTCTAACCACTTTGCCATCCGGTTGTCATGTTTGTAATGCAAGTAGGTAGTTACTTAATTAATGTAGATTTTTATGTCTTTGCTCAAATTACCTGGGTGACCGAGCTTCTCTTGGGCTAAAACTCGAGAACAAGCTACTTCGATTTTTCTTCACCAAAAACCCCAGACAGCAAATTTTATAGAAATTATTAGAGCCGTTAGATACCAAGATTCCAGAAACAAATGAATAAATGTACAAGAATTATTTATTTCGTAACATTAGTTTATATATGTATAGTTTTAGTTTTGGATGTTAGATAGTATTACAAGAATTGCTCGTTCAGAGATATGTTTCGTTTCGTTTCGTTCAGAGATAATAATTATTATTTAAGTATGAATCCATTAGTCTCGCCCTACAATGACAATAATTTCAGTTAGGCGCCTCGTTTACTTTGTGTATAGGGAACGCTAAAAAAACTGGAGGTATGTATAGTTTAATCTTGTAAAAACAAATCTGGAACAGTTCGAATACCGGTTTTTTCGCTCTATTAATAAACAAACATACAACTCTAATTATGGTCGAATCTACTTAATGCATTAGTGACGAGAAACTTTAACCTACTTTTGAATTGAGAGGCAAAACTTCGCCCTTGCTAGCAAAACACTCCCACGTTAGACCCGGAGCTGAGGCCTCGCAAAGCTGATATTCACAGATATCCAATATCCACATTTGGTCTGGGACCGCTACTACGAAGGTGACGTTTACAGGAGGCAGATTACATTTCTCCCATAACTTTCCAGAACTTTCGTCCTATTGCGCTAGTCAACAAGCGTGCAGTTACGAACGCTGACTGACGCGGGTTACATTCTGTCCTATTCTTACAGCCATACGTGTAAAAACCTGATAGAATTTCCCTGGAAAAGAACTATATAGCTTCTGTGTGACCTTAGCTGGAGTTTCAGTACCGGCTGCTGGACGGGTGAAAATGTCAACAAAATACCCATTTTCAGGGTACTTTCCTATCTTTAAATTTTTTCTGTAAATCTGTTTAAAAAAACATACCTCGTTGAGTTTCTTGCCGGATTCTTCTCAACAGAGGTTTTTCCGAACCGGTGGTAGATTTTTTTTTGACATTCATAAGTGCTTGTTTTAGCCTAAATTGAATAATATTTTGACTTTGACTTTGACTTTGACTTTACTATGTAGTTCTTTTAATTTCACATATCACAACGCAATGAAAATTGTTATCTTCATCGCACGTCGAGCAATGTCGACAGAACAATAGGCATAACTTCCCACGTGAAACACTATCAGGCGGTTGACACTCTATAAACCTAGTTGGGTGGGACTGTAAACATAAGTTGAACTAAGTTGAACTGGCATAATAGAGCGACAAGCAAGTTATTCGGTTGTCGTCAAGTTGTCGTTAACGTGAAGTGGCTTTTGCAATGACAGCATTTCGGCAGTGGCACGAGCGCTGTCAGTCGCAGAGTCGCAGCGCAGAGAGCTTCTTGGGTGGCGTAGTGTCAAGTCATTTGACATTGCTTATTCCACCCATAGGTACTAATACTCTTTGTTCTACCCATTTGAACACAGACTGATATATAGTTTACTAGCTTTTGCCCGCGACTTCGTCCGCGTGGAATAGTAATTTTGGGAAGTATTTAATTTATTTAGGATACCTATTCTGCCAATAATAGTACATAGAAACTTCTACGGTTTACCGAAAATAACCTATTTTAATACATTGCTATAAATATAAACTATTTTTTTTGTTCTTCCATCCATCCATCCACCGATGTTCTTTGGTAAAATAAATATTTTGCGGGTAGCTACAATTTAGCAATACGACGTGTATTCTACCCTGCCAACACAAAAGGACTAATTCTTCATAGTGAACTCTTGACACCTTACGTCCTTTATTGTAAGTTAGGAAGGTAGGATTATAATTAAGACGGCATTTTTACTAAGCATAGCTACACATATTTCCGATAAATATACTTATATGTAGTAATTTGTTTGGAATTCCTTAAGAACTTCCATCCCCATATTTTCAAGTAAATAGGTTGAAATTTGAAAAGCGCAGGAGCAAATGTTTTTTAGGGTTCCGTACCTAAAAAGGAAAAAAATGGAACTCTTATAGGATTACTTTGCTATCCGTCCGTCCGTCTATCAAACCTCTTAAGTTAAGGCAATCAAAAGCTACAGTCATTAAAAAGGTATTTCCAAACCAATTGCCACTTCCGGCTGTCCTAGAAACTTGGAATTTTGCATAAAGGTAGCTCTTATTGCACAATTAATAAGAAAAATCTGAAAATCATAATTTTTCATGTCTGACTGTCTATGTGAATACGCCATCTAAAATGACCCCACATTGCGTACATTTTGCCTATGAGCTTAGAAGGCTCTACTAACACTGCATCATCCCCTCTGCTAACATCCCCTCGCAGGTAAAATTTTCAAAAACGCTTGAACATATATCTATTTATTTCTTATAAGTAGTCCAATGCCAAGTTTCATAAAGAACCATCGATTTATCTTCGACAATGACGATCTTCCATATAAATTTTCATCCCTATTTCACCCCTCACAGGAAGAGTTTTAAAGACGCGCGAACAAATATGTATTTATCTCTTAGCACGTGCCCAAATGCCAAATTTCATAAAGAACCGTCGAATTATCTTCGACAATGACGATCTTCCATATAAAGTTTCATCCCCTATTTCACCCCTCACAGGAAGAGTTTTAAAAACGCGCGAAAAATATCTATTTATCTCTTATCACGTACCCAAATGCCAAGTTTCATAAAGAACCATCGATTTATCTTCGACAATGACGATCTTCCATATAAACTTTCATCCCCTATTTCACCCCCTCACACGAAGAATTTTAAAAAACGTGCGAACAAATATCTATTTATCTCTTTTCATGTGCCGAAATGGCAAGTTTAATAAAGATTCATCGATTTATCTTCGATAATGACGACCTTCCACATAAACTTTCATCCCCTATTTCATCCCCTCACAGGTCGAATTTTCGAAAAAACTCAAACAATTATAGACTTATTTCTTATTAAGTGCCTAAATGCCAAGTTTTATAGTTTTATCTTTGACAGCGACGAACTTCCACCATATAAACTTTCATCCCCTATTTCAACCCTTAAAGCCTCTTTTTCGCGATAAAAGGTAGCCTATGTTCTTTCCCAAGGTCTATTCTATCTCTGTACCAAATTTCATCAAAATCGGTTCAGCGGTTTAGGCGTGAAAGCGTAACAGACAGACAGACAGACAGACAGACAGACAGACAGACAGACAGACAGAGTTACTTTCGCATTTATAATATTAGTATGGAAGTATGGATAATATATTGTTATGACTCTACCGAATATTATTGAAAAGTCATATTTAAGCGCGCTTTTTATTAAAACTAATGCGATAACTGGATAAAAACTGACCTGATGACAACATGTCCGGTGGAGTGTGCAGTATCACGCCGGACGACGAATGGCAAGTGTAATCGAGAATGTGGATATAGAGGTGCTCTTGGAAGTAAAAGTGCTGATGCACCGGCTCGGGCCTCTCGGTATCCAGCTCTTGCGCCCGCCAGAGTCACCACTCCCAGAGGCCAGGCCGGCTGTACTGATACTCGTCCGCACGCGCCTTCACCTGACTCGCCGCTACTGGCTTCAGCAGCGCTGTATGCTAAGCGCACTGTCCGAGGTGGTCGCTTTCCTTTACCATCCGCCGGCCACCACGTTGCTGGTATCGTCAGTTCTGCCAAGCAAGCGCCCTCCTCTCCCTCGGGCCCACAAGTGGCTGTCAATGATTTTGTCCCGAGGCTGGCGTGTAAAGTTATGCAAACTCTTCGTGGTCGGGTAGCTGCTCTACGCGCGCCCCCTTCGCCACCAGTGTGAAATAGCACTCGCAGAACAGGTGCATCGCGGGGAAGCTCTCGAAAAACTAAATGTGCTGACACATCAAGTCTATGCGCTGTCGCTTCCTGTAGTTCAATCAACGTTGCATTTCTCCTCGGTGGTTCTAATGGATCAGGTACTGTGTAGCGCGCTGGTACTGTTTGTTTGGTAGAAAAAGGTCCGTATGTGGCGCGCACGGATGCTGGTGCTGAACCCTGGAGTACCGTGAACCGGTCGAGAGACAGTAAAGCGCCAGGGAGAGCCGTACCCATGGGCTCGGGGGGTGGACCCGCACCACTCCATCTTGCCGAGTGCTTTAGAAAAAATCCACTGTCTTTGTTTTCGAAATGAACTTCCACGCCAAGCACAGCACCTGAAACAACAGGATAAGTGGTTAAATATTTATTTAATAGATAAACCATACTCTTACCTCAAAGGTAAATAATTTTACCAAAAGCAATTTTGAACAATACATTTCACTAAGTAATCAAGTTAGGTATCTGACTTTTATTTTCCGTAGGGCTGGAAGAAGAAAGGGCTCTTTAAATATTTTATTTTGGTTGTCGAGGACGAGGAGAGATAAAAGCGCGTCGAAGCATAACGTGGTTGGCTCGCTTCCAAGTGCATTCATGTCCGCAGTAAGATGTCAGTTCTTTCTCACTTTGTTTACAAACATTCCGATATTTATAAGTCAAGGGTGTATTTTACCTTAAAACAAATTATGTTCTTTCGGAATTCCTAAAAACTCCTAGATAGCTTTAGTGTAAACAACTAAACAAGATAAAAATTAAGTAGTACCTACCGTCATTTTATTAAACCCTTTTGCAAAAGAGGAAAATGTATGGCCATTTTGCAACTATTAAATGTGTCATGACTAGTGTATTTTATGTGAACGAAACAAATATTTTCCCGATTGAGAGAGATACATATGAAACATAAGTAAGTTTATAAGGTAAGAGGAGAAGTCGCGTCGCGAGTGGGTGCTCGTTGTGTATGTGTATGACGGATGGGTCGTCACATAAAGCGTCAGGCACAACCTCGGGATTTGTGTCACATTTGGATCTAATGTTAGAAGCGAAAAATCTTTGTTATTTAAGAAACACATTACGGCATAAAATAGGTAATGGACTGTACTGTACACTCCATTGTTCTGTTTCTCCAAGCGAAACTATGCTATTTTTACCCGACTGCCCGAAGGAGGGTTATGTTTTTCGAGCGTATGTATGTATGTACATGGGTATGTATGTCCATTTATTTGGTCCTCGCTGCAGTCTAAAAGGCTAGACGGATTTTAACATGAGCTATCAATGGATACGTCATAACTGTCGGAGTGGCATAGGCTATATAATATTTCAATATGGCGTATGGGAAAAAAAATGGCGGGGAATGAAAAAAATATATTTTGCATTGTACCAATATGGGTATCAAATGAAAGCTAATAATTAGCCCATTATAAATATATATGGGTTATAATACTTTTAATCTACCGTTTTCACATAAATATCAAAAAAGTGTAAAATAAAACATTAAATTAAAAAAAATCTAAAAACCCGACTGCCTGAACTAAAAGGAAGAAAATAAGCCTAGTGGTCTAGAACTCTGTTAAGTAGCTAATTTAAAGTTCAACAGACGGGACCCATTTAAATCGTGACGCTTTGATTTTAGTAATGGGTCCCGACTGTTGAACTTTAAATTAGTTACTTAACAGAGTTCTAGACCACTACACTTATTTTAATGTTTTTTAATTTAATGTTTTTTATAGATAATCTTCAATGAAATAAGTATTATATGGAATCAATTTGTTTCCTCACAGTATTTATGGTTATGGTTTATGGCACAGCGGCTCCTTGTCACGAAATTTTGTCACATGACACAAAGTTCGAAGTGCCCTGACATTTCTGTTGAGACGTATAGGCGCACTTTATTAAAGGAGGTAAAAATAACGAAAAAGCTCATGACAGCCGCCCCAAAAATGTCCCAGTCAAGATCGCGAGATCGTTTGAGACATCTATTTTTAGTATGTACCTACATTCTTTTACAATATAGCCAAGTTTATTACCTATATTTCTTTTGGTACCTGCATATAAAGGTATCTATACAATCTACTATTTTAGGCTAGCTGCCGTTGTGTAGATGAGATGCAAGTAACAAAGCTTTTAAGTAGGTACTAGATAATTGTTTTTTATCTGATTAGCCCTCGCCTGCATTTATGTGGTGCTAAATAAGCCATCGTGTGTGAATGTTATTAAATACTTATTAGGAGAGTAAATTGAAAAATATAGCCGGTCTTTCATTCGTTTAGTGGGACATGTTACTATGAGTCGTTAGCATACTTGTACTAGAGTAAATCTTTGTCCTTGCAAGATATCCGAATCAAGATGATCAATAATCAGAAGGTAAGATGAGAGAGAAACAATATCGACATCTACAATATTCACAAATTTTCATAGTAAGTACTTAGATACGGTAAATTTAATTGTGTCTTCATTTGTTTATTCGTAGGTAGAGCTCACACGGTCACAGTGGTAGGTTATTGAGATTACTCGAGCGGGTAAGCCTCCTTCATTTGCAAGGGTACGATACAGTTCTGCTCTACATTACCCCACAGCGACCCACACCTGGGGAACGAGTTGGATAATAAAAAGCTTCACCACGTGACGTCGGAACAAAGAAAAATTCACAACGCTTCCAACCCGAGATGATACGTCTGGCTGTTTGCAAAGAAACAACACGCCAATACGCGGCGGATGAAAATGCTTTTTCATTCGTGTTGTGGCATCGTGGAAATGGAAAAGCATGTACCAGTGAACGGTAAACACCTTAATCGTTTTGTTTGCCAAAGAAAATATGCATACTTACGAGTATGGTTACTATTTGTTCCGTCGTTGAGATGTGTTTTTTAAATCGACTTCAAAAAACGAGGTTATCAATTCGTTTGTATTTTTTTTATATGTTAGTTACCTGAGAACTTCGTCATTTCATTTATGAAGCGATTTGAAAAATGTTTGTTTTTTGCCTTCAATTAGTTCCCATAATCACCAAATCAAGATCTGATGATTGGATCTTAAGAAAATCGATGGAACTCTTCAGATATTGTAGGGACACCTATGGTTATTTGGATATAATACTTAGCAGCACAAAATTTGGCCCACTCTACATACAAAATAACCTATTACTGCATACGTTTAAGGGCCAGATTTTCTGCCGCTCAGTATATTTAGGGGCTGTTTCACCAGCCATTGATTAGTCTTAACTGACAGTTAAATGTGATGCCGTCTCCGTCTATTCGAACAAAACAAATAGAGACGGCATCACATTTAACCGTCAGTTAACACTAATCAATGGATGGTGAAACAGCCCCTTAGTAGTAACTCGGGCATTTGCTCTTGAAAATCATCATTTGGTGAAATGAAACTGATGAAGACCACAGTTGACCAACGGAGCTACTACTCAATAACAACTACTTCGCGGGGTTGAATTTAAAATACTTTAACATAGTTGCTAAGCAATTTATGTTCATTGTAATGCATAATATGGTGCAATGGAATGGGTGGTGAAGCACCAGGACTCCTCAATATAATGAACGTCCCTGCATCGGAAAAAGCCTTGAAAAAGCAATCTTTCGTAAAAGGTGACGAGCAGTTGACATTAAACTATTGTATCTTAGATTAGCTACACTAAAAAGCGTGGAAAAAAAACCGACTAAGTCACTTCAAAGTTCAATATCTCAAAAACGGCTGAACCGATTTTGATAAAACATGTCTGAGAACCATCGCTAGAAAATCTGCTTTCAAATAAAAAAAGCAACATTCAAATCGGTCGACCCGTTTAAGAGCTACGGTGCCACAGGCAGACACACAGACATACAGCCACACATAGCGGTCAAACTATAACACCCCTCTTTTTGCGTCGGAGGTTAAAAAATAGATTTTCACTATGTTGTATATTTAAGACTGTGTCAAAATAATATCTACTTGAGTAATATTTTGCTTGAGAAATACATAGCGCAGACGGACTAAAAATATTAACCCGCATTGCAAATTCAGGTGTTGTCTTTCATACCGTTTTACCATTTCGGAGGTTGCCATGCCACGTGACGTCAAGTGCCAGCCCCCAGCAACATGGCTTGACAAATGGACAAATATTTACCTACCCGTTAATGGCCAACACATTATCAAGTTCGCTTTATTGTCGTTCCCGCTTCATCTGTCAAATTATAAAGCTACGAGTGAGGACATTGCATTACGAAAATGAACATTTTCACTCGTTTGCCAATGCTATGCCGATGTTAATTAAATTAAAATGCCTTTTATCAAAATGTCAGTTTAATTGGTATTGATAACACTCTCGATTTGGAAAACATCAACAATTTTATAAATGGTTTAACAATCATGGTCTCCTATATGAGCCGAAATTAAATAATATTGTGATGTGTGCTAAGATTGAATATGGTTGCATTTGATTTGATACATTAATATTATTAGGTACACGCGAAACATTGGAGACTTTTCCACTACAAACCACTAGGCCACCACGGCTTATTTTAAAAAATATATAGTACAACTAAATCACAAAACACGTATTTTTTATGAGAAAGTACTTAACTAATTGTCGGTTGTTGTTCGCAAGAAAATGTAATTTACCGACACACCACGTGTTTATTTGCACTATAAAACGCGCATAAAGTGAATGACACAGTATATTTCAGGCTGTAAATAAGGAGAGTGCCAGACAGTCTAGCCATTTGCGTAACCGCTTAAAGTTTTTCAGTGCACGTTTCGGATTATACCTACCTACCCTTTATTTAGTAAATCCTTGATTTATGATTCACGTATTTTACGTGCTTTTAGATTGAAATACAATCGTACAAGACTTAGGTGTGTGACTTTGACAGTCAATGATTGCCCTGTGACATAGGTAAACCAAAATTTAAGTAATTTACTGTTTGTGCGTCTGTACATTGAAACTGTTGCTAGGGGTATTTTCTAACGAAATAGAACCCAAAACAACGACTTTTAGAATTATTGTCTGTTTGTCTTAGATTAACAAATTAAAAAGACTAAAAATAAATAAACAAAGCATTGGCATTATACAAAAATGTTGTAAGTATTCGAAAAAACCTATCCACATTTATACAAAAGAAACGTAACAACAAGTATCTACGCAGCATTACTTGAACAGCAGGTAGGTACACTAATTAGGAATCGTCCGAATCCACCAAACTTCGAAGATCGAAGATAAATATATTGCTTTCATTGCGGATCCTTTTCCGTTTGGCATTTGAAGCCGCCTACGCGGATTGTATGCCTATTCTCAGTGGTTTAATATCACCTTCCTTGTCCACCCTAGCGCCCACGCTAAAACGGAACTTGAAGGGACGATTTCAAAAAGCGATAGCAATTTGCGAAAGTTCCCGCTACAACAGCTACGAAGATTTACGCTAAACCTTGGTCGGCGATGCTTTATTAGATTATATTACTTTTGAAATTAAATCCCGCCTGACATTGTTAAGTCAACAAAAAGTTTAAAGAGCTGAAATTTAAATTCGGGCTTTATCGAATGAAGTGGTAATAGATACAGTATATTTTATAAATAGTTAGTAATTTTATTAAGAAACACTTTTGAAAATAACCTAGGTTGAGTTTTTTTTTAATTAGTCCTTCAAAGGATATGACCAGTGTCGTGATACCTCTGTCCTTTACATTATGCGTTCAACTCTATCAACATCTCCAAGTCTTACAAAGTTTAAATCTCTACGTACATGTTTGGCTTAAATTAATATTTTATTTCTCCCCTAATAATACAAAACGAAACTGAAGCTACCAAGCTTCTGTAAAACGACAATAGACTGGAAAAACGAGGTAAAAGAACGCCACATAAAAAATAATGATCCACCCTCTGCTTGCCAGAAGGGTGAATACCGAATAAATTGTTTGTCTCTTTCAATTTTACACAACGAAGCCACAACATCACAACCACAGGTATAATACTTGAGTGAGTAATTTTATTCAGTTCCATTGTGTTGTGACAGTTTGATATTCGAGCATTTTGACTGTTCTAGAGTCATTTCGTCCAAATGAAACCTAAATTTTTCACCACGAAAGTGGCATCATGACGAAGGTTTTATTGATTGACCTATTACCGTAATTCCAAAAGATTTTGTTCAAATCATAGAGGAAAGTTTTATAAACCAGGTAGGTACACCGACACGCAACCCCAAAACGTGCCGCACACTTAACTGTAGACTGTATCGCAGATCTCAGAATTTAGCCGATTTTATTCCAAAGAACAAACAAAAGACGAGTGTTAATATTAGGAGCGTAATACAGATGTAGTGCAATAATGGTTTTCCATCGTATTTTATCGGAAAAGTTCGTTTTTGTCGTGCTCTCTAAATTACTTTCAGTACTTACCCATTCATTTTAAAATACAGTACCAACAAATTTTTAGTATCCTTTGAATACCGAATATCATTAAAAGAAAAAAATCGCGTAATTTCAACGAAAACTGTTTGGCAGATGGATAGACATACGTATAATAGGGGATAGATGGGACCATATGCAACGTGGTCGAGCATAAAAAAATTCACTTGGGCCCAAATATATTTTTTAAAGATTTTGATCTAAATAATAAAGTTCCATATTAATGGATATGAAAATGTCAGTCATTTAATACAATAATTGATTGATACTTAAGACGCCATTGCATTTAGATTGAGATCCAACTTTTCCCGCATTATACAGTTTTTTTTTGTGAATTTAAAATGGAGACGTGAAATTTAAAGATTATATACCTACATAGGTACTTAGTTGACAAGAGCTTCATTACCAGGCCAGCCATCAATAACTTTGAATGGCTCAAGAGCCGACGACGGTGGAGCACGAGGCTTCATGTTTGCGGCTTTACTTTACGAGCAGATCCTTGTATCGCATTTTACTGCTGAAACGTTGTAATATTATCCCTTTTTAAGGAATTATGTGAAGGCGAAAGAGGTGGCGGTGTCGTTGCGTGCCGATTATGTGGAGGTTTTTTAGGCTACCTATTTTGTTTTTTGTGTTATTATGCTGAAGATGTACGTAGGTATATTGAAATCGAGATGAAAGAAACACCTGGAAAACGTATTTGTACGTGTAATCCTATGTACCTACTTGGGGGTCAATGTTGCACCACGTCCGTAGGAGAATACCCACCGCTTCCCTACACGTGACCCCTGGGTGGTGCTAAAAGTGCAACAAACTGGAAGCCGTACCTTGTTCTCTTTGAATCTCACGGCTCTTGTCACTGCGAACTGAAAATGCTAAATGTACCTACTTAGAGTCATACTATGGTTCCTTATGTAGTTACCAAACATATTACGAGTATTTTGGACAATAATTTACAATAGAGCTTCGTACCTACACTTTTTAACAGACTTCAAAAAAGGAGGAGGTTCTCAATTCGAGTGTATGTTTTTTTTTGTATAGATAACTCCGCCAATTGTGGGCCGAATTTCAAAATTCTTCTTTAGTTCTAAAGGACATTCTTCCGAGGTAGTCCTATTGACACCAAGTCAGGATCTGATAATGGAATCTTAGTGAAATCGAGGGCAACCCTCGAATTTTCAAAGCACACCTCTATAGCGATTTTGGCATTTTTAACATCAAGTATTTACATTCAGAAAGTATCATTTGGTGAACTGGATCCTGATAAAGAAGACCGTAGGTACCGGTACTCTGTTATAAAATGATACTTAATGTTTGTGTTTGAGCTTAATGGAATCGTTGGTAGATGCACTTTGGCTACAAAATACAAATCATTATAAACTATGAAAAAATTTTTTTTTACCAAAAATGGAACCGACTTCAAAAACCTTGAAAATAATTTTCTACTAGTTTGAAGTCGGTGCCCCAGTACAAGCCAACAAGGAGTGTTTGAAGCCCAATATATAATAGTATGTAGGAGAGTTAGACCACTAAAGTTACACTCCTGCTGGCTTGTGATGAGGCACCGACTTCAAACTGGTTCCATTTTTTGTTAAAAAAAATCCAAGCTCAACTACGAGTAAAGTACTTGCCAATGATCTAACTATCCATGTATTACAATACAATACAATACAAAGACTCTCAACCACAACAACAAATACAAATACAACTAAAAAAAAACTTTTGAGAGACTACACTTTATAATAGTTTTTTTTTTCAAAATGATTTGTCTAAAGAGCTTAGTCTTTTTTTCTTGATAACTTTGGAGTTACAATAGCAACATTACATTATTTGGGTAAATTTAGTCCGGTAAAAAATACGTACGCAAGCAATAACAAAACGTTATAGCAGCCAAATTCGTGGGCGGGTCGGCTCTCGGCTCATTAATCAACCCGAACTGCTGGACGAGATCGGCACTTTGAGGGTCCACTGAAAACTTATCTCTATCTTTCTTCGAAATTCATTGTTGTTTTATTTTACCTACACGCTATTTATTATTCTTGGAAAACTCTTTGTTCTTTAATCTTACTGATTAATATAATATAATATACAACCGTCATGCGTATTCTACAAGATCTTTTGATTAGCTTTAATTAATTCTTCGTTATCTTAAAGACTTGACCCATGTGAGTTACTCTAGATATTTATCATCTAGTATTAGTGGATATGTTACAAAACAAGGTATTAAATGAAATTACTGAAGTAAGATCAAAGCAATGTTAGCATTTACACTTTAAACGTAAATGTAGGCAATTAATCGAACCACAAAGGGTTTCGGCGGAGGATGTGTACACACGAACACGCGAAAACTTTTTATGGCACAGTAAAATTCAGCACTCAAATGATTTATTTTGTAATCACACTGAGCACCCACAACATCTTTTACTTTTATCCTCGCCATTAATTTAGGGGCCGCTTTCCTAATCAGTTATCCCTAAATTTGGTCCTTCTTTGTCCTTTGCGGTCGAGCAAAGAACTTGTAGATTCTAGCTTTTATATCCGACCAGATTAACGCCAAGCTCTGGAATTGAATATTTATTAAAGACATCTGTGTAAAGACGCGACATCTGAAGTTGAGCGATTACTGCGTTATCCTTATAGGCGAGGAAGACTTTAGAAGCTCCAAAAACTACTTAGATTTGGTATTTCAAATAAGACAAACTTTAACTTCCTTATTAAACACTAACTTCATAATATGTACACCGACGTATAAGTATGGGGAAATGAGCAGATTATTTAACTGGCGTGTTGAAACTTTTAACCATCTTCTTTATCTAGACATTTGCACTCACTGCCATGCCTATCTCATTGATTCGAATGAAACGCTCACATATGACTACGATATGTTTCATAAAAGGTCAGGAGACATTAATGACCAAGCCATGCGTAGCATCTTCATGAAAATAAGGGAAGTAATATCAAAAATTGAACTTAATTACGTTGAAAACACGGCAGTGGAGGATCGACCTGGTGACACGACACCGAATGCTCAAGAAAATAATGACTCCAATCATCGTATCCTTACCAACACGCTGCCGGCAAGTCCGAAAAAACCACATGAAGCAAGCAATTACGAGCCCCCTGAAGATAGCTTAGAATTTTTTCGCGAACAAACGAGCAAATAATTGCAAGGCACGTAATAGTTTCCAAGTATTGCATCAAAATATAGCTGGGATTTTAACAAAAAGAGATGAAATAGAAATAGTTCTAGATGAATTAAAAGACAGCGGAAACTCTCTCAATGTAATCTGTTTCTCCGAAACATTTCTATGCTCTGGATCTGAAAATAACCTTTTTTTTAAAGACTACGAACTTGCTTCATTTTTCTCAAGAAAAACAAAGAAAAGGGGTGGAGTCGCAATCATTATAAATAAACATTTAAATTTTAACGATATGCCGGAAGTACAAAAATTTGCTTGTGAAAAGGAGTTTGAATGCTGTGCCATCGAGATTGCAACCTATAATTTAATAATTGTTTGCTTATATAGAACTCCAGACTCGAATATAAATGTATTTTTTGAAAAATTGGATAAGCTTCTGGCTGTTCTGCGAAGTAAGCGTAACAAAAGAGTTATTATATGCGGGGACTTAAATATAAATACACTGGTTCAAAATACTATAACCAGGGAATATTTTACTTTGCTTGCTAATTATAATATGTGCAATCATATTTCTCAACCTACACGTAAAAATAACTGCATTGATCACATAATTAGTAACATTAAAACCGCAAAAGGCGAAACACATCAGTTAGGACTATCAGACCACGACACGTGTCAAATAATAACATTCCCAGTGTATGTAAAAAGTGAGAAACAAGAATTTTATAATTCGAAAAGAGACTATTGTACTGAAAACATACAAAAGTTTAAAAATTGTATTAAAAACCTGACATTCTCAGAAATGTATGATGAGAAATGTTCAGACAAGGCTTTTACTGTTTTTCACGACTTACTTATACTATTTCATAATTTGTGTTTCCCCATAATTAGAACAAAAAATTCTACTAAAAACAAAAGAAAAATTTGGTTGACTAAATCTTTGAAACGTGGTTGTGCTGTCAAAAGAAAATTGTATTACCAGTATCAAAGATGTTCAAAAGATAAGGAGTTGAATAAAATCAAACTAATTAATTACACTCGAACTTTAAGAAAATGCATTGTCCACTCCCAAAGGTTATGTAATACAAAATTGATCGAAGGGGCAACGAATAAATGCCGAGCTGCTTGGAACGTTGCTAAAGGTAACTTCAACCAACAATCCAGGAAGGAAATTTCATGCATCGTAGATCGAGACAAAAACCTATTACGCACTCCCCAATCAATAGCTGAAGAATTTAATGATTATTTCATTAATATAAATAGCACACCTTTAAAAAGTAATCAGCTGCCTTATAAGAAATCTACATATGCATTTCCGAAAAGCATTTTTCTTGTGCCAACGGACCCTTACGAAATATTTAAAATAATTCGTTCTCTGAAAAACACACAGTCCACTGGCTATGACGAAATCCCATCCAAAATATTAAAATCAATATCATCTATAATATCTGTGCATTTATCGTATCTTATTAATTTATCTTTCGAACAGGGCATCTTCCCCACGGCACTAAAAAAGTCAGTGGTGAAACCGATATTTAAAAAGGGGATAAACTAGAATTAGGTAATCATAGGCCCATAACATTAATTCCTGTCATATCTAAGATATACGAAAGAGCAATGCATAATAGATTAGAATCCTTTCTTGAGAAGCATGATATTTTAAAACCTGAGCAAAATGGGTTCAGAAAGAAAAAATCAACAACATTAGCATGCTTTAAACTAAACAATAAAATAACGGAATGCATTGACAACAGTGTACCGATAGGAGTGCTATTTCTTGATATGTCCAAGGCCTTTGACACCGTATGTCACAGGAGCCTACTGGATAAACTAGATAAGCAGGGGATACGAGGACCTGCTTATAATTGGCTTAAGAGTTACCTACACGAACGAAAACAATATACTCAAATAGATAAAATAGAAAATAACAGTCTCACTTCTTTTAAATCTAGATGCAAAATAAATTCATATGGCGTGCCTCAAGGCAGTATCCTGGGCCATTATTGTTTATTGTCTATATTAATGATCTGACTGAATCAACTAGGCATGACTGTATCTTATTTGCAGATGATACAACGGTAGTAGTTAAGGGTACAGATCCAAATAATTTTCAATATGACTTAAATACAGCACTAAAGGATGTGACCAATTGGTTGAACAATAATAATTTAAAAATAAACTTGAATAAAACCAAATTCATGCAGTTCTTATCGTACAAAGGTAAAACACAAAAACTAGTTATCAAACATAATGACATCGGTATTGAGGAAGTAAAAAGCGCGGTATTTTTGGGTATAACTCTAGACTGTCATTGTAACTGGAAGGAACATGTTGAAGGAGTATGTAAAAAGATTGGTAAATTCGTATTTGCATTGTGGCGAATTAAACAAACTGTATCGGAAAAAACAGCTCTAATGGCCTATCACGGCTACATTCAATCAGTTTTGAGATACGGCATACTTATGTGGGGAAACTCTGTTAATGCAGACCGGGCTTTTGTAGCACAAAAAAATGCGTCAGAACGATAGGCGGGATTGGGTATCGAGAAACATGTAAAACTCTATTTATTAAACTTAATTTACTTACGGTACCCTGTCTCTACATATACGAGGCCGCTATATTTGTAAAACTCAATACTGAGCTGTTCCTCTCGGCAGACAAGCCAACAAATAGACCCCATAGACGATACCAATTAGTACTACCTAAACATAGGTTGGTTCTAAGGAAAAAAAGTGCATACTATATGTGTATTAAAATTTATAATAAAATTCCTGCTACATATAAAACATTATCCAATACCGAATTTAAGGCGAAACTGTACAAATTCTTATGTAATGCCTGCTTTTACAGCATTGATGAATTTTTTAGCTATAAGTTTTGATTTGACATTTAAATACATAAAATTTAGAAATTTATTGTAATGATGAGTATAATGATAAAAATATAATAATATTACAATTAAAATTAAGTTCTACCCAATTGTATTCCAAATATACTTGACATGTATGGTTGCTGTTAAATTTAAATGATGACGGCAATTCTATGCTATTTTGACACTTTAATCTACTGTTCTGTCTTCAATCTCTAATTTTCACATGCCTGATGGCCGAACATATTACGGATCGCTAATAATACTGTGCCTACCTTATGTATATGTACCATATGTTCTGTGAATAAATATTCATTCATTCATTCATTCATTCATTCATTCATTCATTCAGATTAAGCACTTATATTAATCCAAAAGATTCTAGATGTCCGCAAAATGGTCTTACTTTCAAGAGGCGAAATTCCTCTTTAGTATTTTGTGTGCGCCTTTTTTGTTTGGACAAAATGACTGGCCATTCGCATTATGACAATATTATGCCGACCTATGCCGCTGTATAATAATCTGAACAGGCCGATGTATTATATTACAGATAATCTTTTCTTTGAGCTTTGGGCATAACACGCTGTGCAGTAAATCTTTGATTGCCGACGTGATCGCAACATTATGAGGTGTTACTAAGTATACCCTGACCAAATTGCGATCCGAAGTAAATTACTACGTAGGTATCGAAATTGCACGTAATATTTGAATAAACGTCATAAAAATCATTTAATGAAGAGAAAATGGAAACATTAAGTATCTATTATTTTGAATGTGAATAAATGTCTTCTTTCTTTTTTTCTATTATTTTTAAATTAAAAATAACAGAACTAAATATCGTAGCAGCATTTGCCTACAGGCAACTAAGGCCAAAGTCATAAAAAGGTACCTATAGATTACACAACTTTATTGCCTTAATATTAATATTTTACCTACTTTTATTGGTTTTACGTTTTCACATTTTAATTTGAAATACCTAGCCTGTACCTACTTTTTGTTAGGTTAACATTTATACATATTAAGTTAACCAAGTAGCCTCTCTTTATGAGGGAGGCTTGTGCGCAGTGGGACGTAGGGTAGACCGGGGACAACTGAAACGATTTGACCTTAACCGCCTGTAACTTTTTTATTTTCATGGTTAGAAAGATGTAGACCTAAATTATTTCAAGTTTAGTTATCTGGTCCCTAAATAAGATGAACTTGAAAGGTCTAGCATCCATAGTTATTTGACCATAACGTAATAAAGATAATGGGGCAGAGTGGTTCAATTGACCACACATGGCTGACAATTGAAACACTATGTGGGGTCAATTGAAACACCCTAATATTTTCGACACAATTAAAGTAATTTTATGTGTTATAATCTTTTTCATCGCTACCATAGTATACAATGAGCTCATCAAAATTCCACATGCGTAACATAAATATTTTACAATTTATGACCTTCTTAACATCTCGATTTAAAAAACGCGCATAAAAAAAATGTATAGGACTTTTAGCTGTCTTTGTTGCTGTTACCTTATAAATTTAACTTAATCGAAGTAGTTATGATTCAAGAGTAAAGAAAACAATACAGAATTAAAGTGGAAAAAGCATATTCATTTTTCATACAAAAGTGCTTGTTTCAATTATAACAATGTTTCAATCATAACCACTCCGATATTTTATTTATAAAAATATTTAAGTTCATATGCCAAGATGAAATAAAAATGTTCTTAAACTTTTTCTGATATAAATATATGAATTCCATATAAATTTAATGAAAATTAAAAATTAGGTCTGTTAGAAATGTTCTTAATATATAAGTAAATGTGTCTACTCCAATAATTATTCGTGATACTTGTATATTCTTTATAAACGAAAAAATGTTAATGAACGGTTTCTAAAGAAAATAAAAGTCTATCACGAATAATTATTGTATCAGACACAATATATATTAAGAACAGTTCAATCAGAATACATTTTTAATTTTAATTACATTTTTACAGCATAATCGAGAAAAACTAACAAAAATGCACCGTTGCCAGCTCAGCAGGTATAAACGCTCTTACAATAACCAACCTTCTCTGTTAACAATTGTAGGTACCTACTTATAGTCAGCCTCGTGAAAATACTGAAGTATGTGTAGTTTATACCTAACGCCTTTATGCGAATTTGAAAAGGGAATATTTTTAATTGCACATCAAATAAATAATTGCCTATGAATTTATTCTCATCATTTATATACTTTTGTACATCAATTAAATTATTTCAATACAAATAAACTAAATTTTTAGCATAACTAGTACTGCAGATAATTCGAAAATATACATCAACACAAACTATACAAAAATACTACAATCACATCAAAAATACTGACTGCACAGCAAAAATACTGACTCCACAGCAAATTAACTAGAGCGTGCGTAGATGATACTCATTCTCATAGCAAAATAACTTTTACTGTAAATTTGGCACCAGAAAATTAGGTACGACGACGAACGGAGCGAGAAGGATCGTCATTGGTGTATCTAGGGTTATTATTCAGGGGAGGCCTGGCCTAGATTTTTGTGTGAAGATATCAGTATTAAGTATAGAATTTTGAATCGGTAGTCCAACAGCTTGGGGTGGGCAATAGACCATACTGGGGTGGGCACGGCCCACCCGGCCCCCCTCTATACGCCTATGAGGAGCGTTAGGTACAATTGTGACCAGAACCTTATTTATTTGGCCCCTAATAGTGCTGGTTATGTAAAAAGTATACCTATACATGCTGAAAATAAATTGATAGGTAATTATATATTTGATGTGCAAAAATAGAAGCTATATAAAAAAAAAAGAGTTACAAGGTTTTGTATTTTTTTTTGTATTACGTAATATTTTGAGTGGAGTATTTTGCTGTGTTATCCGTAATTTTGATTCGGATTTTTTTGGATAAAAAAGGTTTTTTAATGTGCGTTTTAAATACTATCCTTTGAAATATATATTAAAAAGTATTATTATTTAGCGGTTTTAATTTGACACTACTAAATAAAATATTTTTAACTAGGTCAAAAATAGCAGCAATGTTTGTGAACAGCATGTATGTGCATCGAACACAGAACCTCCTTATATTTGAAGTGGGTTACTTTTGGGGACGATTAAAACGCGTGGATGATAGAAACGTTTCAATCGTCCACAAGCAAGTTGTTTCTACCGTCCCCACATCACATTTTTTAATTCAAGGTCAAATATTACTCATCAAAGACACTCTAAAGCTGATCCATAACAATCAAAACACGCGTTTATTCCTTACTATTACCCTCCAATAATTTAATCAGTCAAAATACAAGAGTAAACAAAGTTATAAGAAAACATAGTAGATCACAAATTCATGTTTTTGACTGCGAAAAATTTCGATGGCTCCTCGACAAGTCCACGCCGCTCGGTCGCTCGAGCGCTATTGGTCGAGGATTCAGCCGTGGCCGACCGCGTGTTCTGAGTGTTGCGTCATACCCGTAGGTATCATAGTTTTCGAGAAATTTGACTTGTTTCAATCATGACGTGTTTCTATTGTCCCCGGTCTACCCTACTACATAAGTATTTTTATTATGTTAGAATACAGAGCCGTTCGGTTCTAATTTATAATACATTTTAGACAGCATGGCTCGGAGCCCCGGATCTTTAAATATGCGATGATCATCGATCTAATTGGAAAATGCTTCAATATAAGCTTTACTAGTATATTGTACATATAGTAAGTTGCAAAGAAAACTTTTAATCGTCCCTTTCAAGAGATTACCTTGCACCTAATTAGCTTTTCACTCCCACTGATTGCATCTATTTAACTTTAATATTGTGCAATACAATTGAAACACTCATAATTTGTAGTCAACAAAATTGTACGATTCATCATTAATTTCTAGTTCAAACGATTTATTATGAAAACATTAAGTTCTTCGTTGTCTATTTGTCGTACTTGTGCCTATCTGTTAATGTAAACACAAAAAGTATTTTTGATCTTTCAGTACCTAATCTCCTGAGGACAAGAACTGTTTACAAATTCTTTGAAATTAAATATAAATTTAATTGGCTTATCATATCATATTACCATAACATGAAAATTTCTGCGCAGAAGTAACGTTTTAATGTATTGTTCACGTTTCCTTATTATTCCTAGACGGCTCGGAATAAATAGGAATATTTGTTTCATTTCATTTTGCAAGGAGTTTAATAATTGATTGAATCAGGCGTTACTTTTGCGGAGGTCCATATTGATGAACTAAAACAATTACTTTGTTCATCCGCGACCTTGAAGGCGCAAGGTCGCGGGTGAGCAAAGTAAAATTATTTTATTTCATTAAAGAGTTTAATGCTAAAATACTTGGTGCAGGTTCCCAATGCGGAGATTTGCAGAGGCAGAACAGCAAATCAAACGAAGAATATCTGTGGATGATGTAAGTTGCAGTTTTTAAACGTAAAAAGACGACGAAATTATAAACATACCTAATCCCGAATCATTTTCTGTGGCTGGCAACCACAGAACTAAATAAAAGTAACACATTGCCCTCCCATTGACATCTATATGTACAGTCAAGTGTAAAAATATGAACATACTCTTATTCTTGAACTGGACTTCTTCTTGTGAACGACTGGCCTTTGCTCAGCAGTGGGTCAGAATAGGCTAACAATAATAATAATAATAATAATACTCTTATTTAGACGCAATAAGGCCGTAGTAACATATTTTTGAGTGGTTCGAATAGATACTTATTTTTGCACTTGACTGTACCTACCTTACGGCACTACGTAAATGCACATGTCGATGTCTCTACTCTCCATGTTTATATACTCCCCATACAATATTCTTGTTATTATAATTTCTTCAAACATTGTTGGTAATCCTTTATTATAAATATTACAATTCAATCTAGGTAAATAATGCTGATGAAACTCACGAAGGCAAAATTATTCCACAAAATAGTATTTAAGATCACGAGATCATAATTGATCATAATTGAAATGACCGTAACGGTATCTTGATGTTTCCCACTGATTTACTAGTATCGCAAGAATTACGTCCTAAGCTGCAATGTATAACTACCGTACGCAAGTTCTTTTACCGTCAGTTACAGCATTCATCGAAATTTTTGCAACGACGAAAACCGTTGTCGTACCTGCCAAAGAAAAAACAAAACACAAAACACCATAACTGGCACAAGGAGTGAATTTAAAGTGGTCGATTGAGCAACTTTAGCATATTAGCAATAATGGTAGAACAGAAGGTCACCCAGTCACCACGGCGTTGCAGCAGTTGGTATTATCGCTGTCTCAGGTATGCATGGACCTGATGGGTTGAGGGATAGAGAGGCCAGTGGCTGACGGCGTCTAGGCTGTGTCGAAACCTTGGTTGCACCGCGACGCCAGCGGCCCGGCGCTCGCGCACTTCTTTCAAACCACACTCGAATAAACAATGTTGTGCGAATAGCCGAAAGTGACAGTGAAAATGATACACGTGGTGTTATGTGAATTGTAAATCGAACTTTGTTGCTGGATGGTACAACAGGAAATAGTGGACTGCTTCGGTCAGTAAACTAGTGTTTTAACGAATAATCTTGTTCAAGACAATCATTTAGAACTTTGTATTTATTTATGCCCGAAGTCACAATGAATGAGGCCACATAATTTAAAATTAAACGTAATACCTACTTGCTTCATGCAGAGTGGCCTACTTATATAAATATCTAGCTCCATATCAGATAGATTTTACATTTATTATTCATACAAATTTAGGATGTGTTACAAAATATACGCCTCTAGGTGCGAATTTTGTTTAGTGTGGTCAATTTTAAACGGGCAATCGTCACTTTAAAGTTGCAATTATTCGAATGAATAGGTATAATGCGCTGGTTACGGAGAAGGCCTACAATATTACTGATTGATATATCAGGTCAATCACACTTAA
This sequence comes from Choristoneura fumiferana, assembly GCF_025370935.1. NCBI lineage: Eukaryota > Metazoa > Arthropoda > Insecta > Lepidoptera > Tortricidae > Choristoneura > Choristoneura fumiferana. The sequence goes on along the minus strand of NC_133489.1, from coordinate 16,057,589 downwards.
AGTGCTCTCAACTTGAGGCTTCACATACAAAGTGTTTGCTAAGTTATAAGTCGGCATTGTTTATTTACTATTTATGTCCACGCTAACAAAGCATTGCAAAGGTCGTTGCGTGTCACATGCTCAATGCCATGCAAACCAGTTTACAAAGTTATGGTATCATCCTCCGTTGCCTCATGATCATTGCTATTTCTGGTGGATATTTTGTAATGAAAAGACGTTGAAAGATTTTTAGTTAATAATAATTTAATGTTAATATATTCATCATTGAGTTCGTTCGTTCATGTGTCGCTATAAGATGAAATATTAACGGTTTAATTAGACTAGTGATGAAGGTATGTATTTCTGAACATCTTAATTACATTTCCAGAAAGGTTAGTAGTGACACACCAGTTACAAGATAAAAAAATAGTTTTCACTACTGTACAGAGCATCCGGTGTTTATCTGACTCTAGGTTATCTAGATCAAAGGTCGCCATTAACTTGTTCTGGATGTTTATGTTATTTTTATTCGTGACTGAACTATCCTATAAGATCATCTTAGTGGCCTCCTTATTATACGAATCATACATATCTAAACCTATTCATTCAAATATTTACTAGCTTTTACCCGCAGGTTTGCTAGCATGAATCATTAAATCTGGGGGTTGAATTGAAATTCCTCGATATTATTAAATTCCCAGGGGCATCATCACAGTTACATTCTGATCATCATTTATGATGCATGAATAACAAACGTGTAGCATTTCGTGTTGCTAGACTAGCATACACAGTCAAGCAACAACACAGTGAATCAGGCTGGAACCTTTTTATAATTAATTTCGCTATGATTTCCTTGGCAAATGCATGGGATGTCAACATGACGTAAGTAGCACAAAATTTCCACCTAGGTAGGTACGCGATTCAGTTTCTTTGACTGTATTATTTACTTTGACCTCATATTTAAATGATTGTAATAACTCACGTCTTAAATTGAGTTTAGCTCGACATTGTTTCGGCTAATTCGTAGCCCTTCTTCATAGGATAGTCGCGCGAGCAGAGCGGTGGCGCGTAGTGCGCGTTGCAGCAGCTGCCGAGTCGCGTAGCTCCTATGAAGAAGGGCTGAGAATTAGCCCGAAACATGTCGAGCTAAACTCGATTGAAGAAGTGAGTTATCCGTTACAATATCATTTAATATCCGCGGAAATATCGTGATAAAAAGAGCATAAAAATACTCCAAAAAATCCAGCTATTAGGTAACATATAAATTTCATAATAAAGTTCACATCCGTTCAGTCATTAAATCCGTTAGCTGAAAGAGAAATATATACACACAGATACGTTTACAATCTTTCGCATTTTTAATATTAATGGAACCAACACCAGCATTTGAATGTGTCTGGCTGTAATTAATTTTAGAACACCTTGACCACTCCATAAATATTGAATGTGAACAAGACCAATATTCTTGTATCCGTTCATAAAAGTTTGCCACAATCTCTCACTTTTTTCCACAAACCGCGGCCTTTCGACCGGGTTCCGAAAATTTTCCTACCTACTTACTATGCCACATAATTTCCGTTTCACTCTCATGATAGCCTAACACAAATATTTATGTTTATGTTATGTTTATTTATAACAGTTTTTAATAATTAAATAATTACATTTACTTTTACAATGAGGTTAGACAGAGTCACACAATCAGTCTCAGTCTACACAATAACATCCATCCATAAGTTTTTCTGTCTACCCGTGACCATAACACTGAGATGCGTCGTAATATCAAGAGTTCATTAAAGCTTAATTTACACGAGGAATACTCGTATTCTGCTAGTTTTATTATGCTGCGTCTAACGTTTGGCAAGTGCCAATAAATGCACGGAAAGCAGTCATATGATAGAATAAGATGGAAATAGCCTTTACTTACTCTAACAGAACGACTGCATCCTGTAACGTGGCCAAAACGTAAAGACCCTCGCAACATTGCTGGTTTCCGAGGTCTCTGAATTTATGATCGAATCATCGATGGCATATGTATCCGCAAAATCTAAATTGCTACGAGTAAGTCTAGTGAAATGAAATTTTGTACGGGTGTTCCTCAAAGCGTAAACAAAGATTACGATGTAATTTTTGGGAATTACACTAGAAATTTAGTAAAATCAAGAAATTTCAATTCGCTAATGGCTTATGCGAGGGAAGCCTCGGTTAAGGCTAGTACTAAAGCTGATTAAAGTAGGTAAGTGACAAAAGTCACGATTTCAGCGACGAATGAAATCTAAGAAAAAACATTAAATTTATGAAATCAAAAAACCCGATTGCGTTATAAACGAAAAGTAAGAAAATAAGTCTAGTGGTCTAGAACTCTGCTAAGTAGCGGATCGGCAAGCGCAGCGTCACCAACGAGATGGACGGATGACCTGGTTAAAGCCGCGGGTTCACGTTGGATGCAGGCCGCTGCCAACCGAAACAACTGGAGGTCTTTGGGGAAGGCCTATGTCCAATAGTGGACGTCCTACAGCTGAGATGATGATGATGATGAGTCAGGACTCATTACTAAGAATTTTTGAGCTAGTCACGATTTAAATGGATCCCGACTGTTTATCTTTAAATAAGTTCCTTAACAGTTCTAGACCACTAGACTTATTTTCTTCCTTTTAGTTTTTAAGGTAGTCTGGTTTTTTGATTTTACAAATTTAATGCTTTATTTTATACTATTTTGATATTTATGTGAAAATGGTAGATTAAGGGGCTGTTTCACCATCCATTGATTAGCGTTAACCGACGGTTAAATGTGATGCCGTCTCCGTCTACTCGAACAAAACAAATAGAGACGGCATCACACCTAACCGCCAGTTAACACAGTTAAGTGTAATAACCCATAAATATTTAGAATAGGCGAATTATTAGCTTTCATTTGATAGGTACCCATAATTGCTACAATACAAAATATATTTTTTCATTCCTACGCCATATTTTTTTTTCGCAGACGCCATATTGAAATATTAGGTATAATATAACCTATGTCACTCCAACAGTTATGATAAATCCAATGATGACTCATATATTAAAATCCGTCTAGCCGTTTAAGCTGCAGCAAGGCCAAAAGAAATGGATATACATACCCACATACGTACATACATACATACGTATATACATTCATACATACGCTCGAAAAACATAACCCTCCTTCGGGTCAGTCTGACTGAGAATCTGTATCAAACGATTTCTTAATAGCAACACCCTGAATGTCACTGTCAGTAAGTAGTTGGGTACTTTAGAGGTCGCGAGCTAAGGTCTCGTATCCACGTAACCTCGCACACACGCCGAGATAAGCTAAAACAAATAAAACTGCGCGAACACGACAGTGACACCACTAGTTGAATAACGATCAGTCATTGAGAAACTCTGGCAGGTAGGTAATTTGATATTACCTAAAACGTAATAATATGTAGTTAGCAGACGCACAATAGCTCTATCGAAACACCATGTGTTACTACTACATAACACATATTTCTCATCCATTTTGATTCTTTTTGGATATGTACAAGTGTGTTGTACAAACAAAAGATGTTGAAAATGGATTTACAATAAAATAAAATAAAATAAACTAAAACTGTAATAAATAAACTTAAATTTTAACTTTTATTTTATTATTGAACTTTATTTTAAAGCTACTTTCAACATCTTTTTTCTTTAACATTTTATTTTTCGACCTTTTCGTACAGTACTAACGAGACACGTTAATCAAGTCACTACTGTTCTACGTACTGTCTGTACTGTGTTACGTTACTACTTGATTCAATAAAAACGCTTTTCGCCAGAAAATTACACACCTCAATCTTACTTGATAGGTGACAGAAAAGGTGTTGTTATATGAACGTGGGAGGGAACTAAGATTTATACAGAGAAATAAACACAGATCACTCCCTCGCTTAAATAAACCGGCGAGGGTTTGGTCCAGCGACTTTTATACGACGGAGAAAATTAGAGCTAATTCGTATCAGGAGGAAAAAACTCAATATTACTCTGTCAAGCGTAAACACGGCAGATTACATTATATTTCTATTGGAAATGTATCATAGACAGGTTCACTCCATTTCTTAATTATCGCGCGGATATTTCCCAGTTTGCTTATAGAAAAGGCGGCTTTACTAGCGCGATAGAAACTTGACAGATTCGATACAACTTTGTTGTGTTGGCCGAGGCGTTTCGTACGAGCTAATCGCCGATCGTGCTCGTGCGGAATTCAGCCACTGAACAGGATAACGACGGGAGCCTAATTTTTTAAAATCCACATAATGTATTGTAAGTTTCCGATTCGTGGATCCAAAATGAATTGGCTCGTTCGGCTCAGATCCCCGTGCCACATTATGCGATAAGAATGTGATTGATTTGATTGACGAGAGATCCCGATTGCCAAATATTTTTACACACGTGGGTCCATCCAATTCGTCGGAGCATTTGCCAGGGCCTGTTTGATACGTAATCTTATAATATTGCCGATAAAAAAATTTGCTTCCTACCTGGAATATATCTCGCTAATTCTAGAATAAAATAAAAACATTTCAGCAGGATAAGAAGCTTATGATAAAGATAAATTTAATGACCGGCATAAATTATGCATTCGATGAGTATAAATATAGCATATCTTTCGTACCTAGTTTGTTTTTAATTGAAATGAAAGATAACCAGTAAAACCCACTTGAAACGTGAAATGCACATATCAACGTATACATTATGTTTATATATGTAACGTTCTGGATAAATTTTAACTGTCGCCAATTAAAGCGCTCCTTTATCGACGCTTTAGAGGACTGTGAAGGGTAAATTAGCTCGCTTTTATTGACCAATTAATACTTAACAAGTTAATAGATATAGTTATCGAAAACTTATCTTTTCGCATTGATAAACTTTACTAACAACGCATTTGTAAGAATTTCGCAAAGATTAATGAATATTTTATCTCAATTTAGTAGTGACATCTACGAGTACCTACTTGACATGAATGTATGCGATACGCAGCACAAGTTAAAAGCAAAATTTACAAAAGTACATAATTTGTGTACCCGATATGTAAATCGCGTGAAACAAAGGTGGTTTTATTAGATATTTTCGATGAGATATACTCGTAGACCGCGATTATCAAAAACTGAGCGGTTAATGTGAACCGTGAATAATTTTGCATTAACCTACTAAAAGTACTTTCAATAATGATTACCACCTATATAATACTTGATTAAACTAACCACGCTTTTTTTTCTATTACAGGTGGCGTTCTTAGCCGCACGCACACCGACAGCTTGAGAAACGTTCGACCGAAGACGCAACTCGGATCATTTGAGTAGTTACGATATTTTTAACGTATGTTATGGAAATGTTTGTACACAAGCGGAATACAGCGTGATATGATGCTGGACCAGGTTGCGTTTGTGCCCACGTGGTTTCTGATGGCTTGGCTGGGGGCTTGTATACTGTTCAGCCCTTTTGCAATCTTTTTTGTGGTATGCCTGCCGCAACTACCGCTCCTTGTCGTAAGACGGCTCTGTCATGTACCATTTGAGTATATTTGACACGACGCTCGGTGCCTCTGCGACGGAAGCGAGTGCAATGCAAATTAGTTGGATTTTGTACAGTTGTCATGGATTTCGAAGTGATAGTTATACTTAGTTCAGTATATTAGTAATTTAAGTGTGTAACATTTGTAAATAGTTTACGTACCTACCGTATATTATGAATATTTTTTTTGTAAATTTTAAACTGTGGCTTTAATTGAAATATTTTATAAATACGCTAGATTATTATGTACTATTGAAATAAATGTAAACGTTTCATTCATTAAAGTTATTCACGATCCAATAATTTAATTTTCCTGATTACCTGTGAACGACCGTGACTTAGTCAACCTCTGAAAGACAAACAATAGTTATTTGTGCAACAAGAGAGCAAAGTCGTTTTTTGGTGCGAGTGTTGATTTTGAATCCCGAGTAAGCGAAGGATTCTACAATTGAATCACGAGCGATAGCGAGTGATTCTAGGTTAGGATCATGAGATCAGCGAGTGATTTCATACACACGAGATGCAAAAAAACTTTGGTCTCGTGTGACACATACAACTTTTCACCTGAGCAGCGAGAACATTTAAATTAAAAGTTAAAATAAAACCACATATATTTAGAAGACAAAAAATATCAAAAACTTTAAAATATAATCCGAATGTTAAGAAATAAATATAGTACATATTTACTTAATCATATTTATAACTTTTTTTCGAAAATGATTCATACAGTCGCCATTACATCTTTAAGAAGTCACTCAAGAAGGCCAGACAACGATTAAAAGTCTCCGGTAGGTAGACAGATTTTGATTATGGAACGAAAAAGTATCCAGTATAAAAATAAACCTTTAAATATGATTTTATTAGGATTTCTATTGTTTGAAACATGAATACAAATAGATTACTTTCAAATTCATTCAATTTGATAAATATTTGATCCAACTTTAAGAGATAGGCAGTATACGGAACGAATTTATTAAAAAAAAAAACAAGAGCAGCGGCTTTCGTACAACGAGGTTGCATACTTTATTAAAAGAGTGGGAAAATTGTAACATTTCGGAAATATTTCGCTGTCATATAATTCACTATGTTTTTTTAATTTGTCCTTAATTCATTATTGACATATTTTTAATGCTAAAGATCAACACAGTATTTTTTATTAGGTTGGTATAATGCTTCTTGCTTAATTAAAAAGTAAAAAAAAAAACTAAGAAAAAGTAAAATTGAGCGGGATATTCGTTCATTTATGCTCGTTTTGTTTGCTAATGTATCTTTGTAGTTTATATTTGAGAAAAGCACCGTACAAGCTTCGAGCAATAAGTGCTATACTAAATCCCTCTAATAATGCTCTATATACCTACTTAATATAACAGACGTTTTGTAATTTTGCGGTTATATGTGTATCCGAACGTTTGTTTATTTCTTTTTAGGCCTACAGAATTTGAAAATCGAACTTAGTATCGATTTGATCCTATCTGTCGCTTTTTTCATATTGAAGTGAAAGTGACAGATCAAAGTCAAGTTCAAGTATTTGGCATTCAGTGACCCAGCACTGTCCTCAGCATTTAAAAAAATAATTAAAAAGTTACTTTGTCTCACGGAGTGAGCAAAATGCGATTTTGCTCACTGATTTTTCATAGCAAAACCTGCTTGTTTGAGCTGCTGAGGTGAAAAAAAAATATATTATTCTGGCTGTATTACTGAAATAGAATGATTTCTAAAATTCTAGAAATCTTATCTAAATTATCAGAAATTGAGCTTTGAACACCCAGGTTTTTCATTGTCAACTCGATTTTTCGACTCAATATTTTGGTAGGTAGTGCTACTCGTATGCTAAAACAGCTACCTTCTTACCAAGTCTTAAGTGTCTGTGACAACTGAAAGTACAACTAAATATAGATATAATGGATTGATTCGCCGGAAATATGTATGAAGACATCTTCTTTAAGCAGCGTTTCCACCAATAAAGGATGTGTAGCTATGGATGTGTTTTTCATTAACCAATAGAAGCGCTTCATTTACGCATCCTCGGCTCCTCGCACAGCACATCTCTGGTGGAAACAGCTGAGCGGAGCGAGGCGAGGTAAATGAAGCGTTTCTATTGGTTGATCAAAAACATACGTAGGTACCTCGCAACGCATCCTCGCACATTTTGATGGAAACGATGCTTTAATGTCTGTTTAGAAGTTTGCTTTTTCATCACTCCAAGGGGTACCAGACTTGAGTAGTACCATTAATTTCAGCTTGATAATTCTACGCGTTCCTGAGACAAAGGGTCTTGACAGACAGAGACTAGGTGGACTTAAGACATCGCGAGAGTTACAGTTATGTAACTGAAATGAAATGATATGCAATGAAGTTAAAAACATTTATTCGAGACACAAAAAAATATCCAAAATAAATACAAAACAAAAGGAAAGGGTAAGTTATAATGTGAAACTATTTTATGTGCCCGAAATGGTCCTCCTCAGCATAGGAATGCAGGCTCGTCGGAGTCAGCGCTGGTCTTCCGGCGAAACCATAAAACTGTAATTGGGAAAGCAAATGGCGTGTTGTCGTTCATTGTGGCTTTTTATATAGAGCCTTTGTTCAACAGAGGACGTTTTCTGGCTAATGATGACTGTCGTACCATTTGTTTCCTAGCCGAACGATTAACGGTTTCATAGTACGAGTAAATGGCATATTCATTTTCCTTGATAGACTATGCGAAATCACTATGACATTTTCGGTGAAAAGGTTCCACAGCGGGACACGACTCAGCTGGTTCAATAGTACGTTTGAACTTTACTCGAAATCAAAAAGTTATGTTCAATGCTAACTCCTCACTGATCCTCCTCCGCGCCGCAATAGCTGTCAAGGCACGCCCGAGGGGTTTGTCGGGGATCCGTCTTGGATATTCACCGAAAATCGCTTATTTCCCTATATTTCCCCAGGTCGGCATTGAGGGTTAGGATAAATCGTGTTCGGGACGCAACTTTTATCCAATTTACTTTTACAGGCAGAAAATATGTCTTATACTTACTTATACTTTTGTATTTTGTAACTAAACGAAATAGTATGTTAAAATCTGTAATAGTTGATTCTGGCAGAGATTTGTAGCATTTTTAACCCCCCACGCAAAAAGAGGGTGTTATAAGTTTGACCGCTATGTATGTCTGAGTGTCTGTATGGCTGTCTGTCTGTCTGTGATACCGTAGCTCTTAGACGGGTGGACCGATTTGAATGTGTTTTTTTTTATTTGAAAGCAGGTTTTCTAGCGATGGTTCTTAGACATGTTTAATCAAAATGGGCTCAGCCGTTTTTGAGATATTGAACTTTGAAGCGACAAAGTCGGGGGTTTTCCAACTTTTTGTTGGTTAAGTTAATTTATAACGCTTATAATGTTTGTCATTTGTGTTTATTACTTTTTCTACTCCTATACTGTTATTTGTGATTTAGTTAATCACGAACACTACCTAATTTAAGAACATAAATACACTTAGTAGGTAGGTACATAACATGATTCTGGAAAAGTCTAAATAATTGTCTATTCCCCGTACATAACAGGGGGCCTACCATGATCTTTTCATAAACGATCCAAACGCAGAGCAGTTCAATTTAGGCACCTAAACTGAATCGTCGAAATTGGTACCACGACGTTTATTTCTCAGAGCTGAGTCTCAATGGTTTACAAGTGAATGAAAAACCGATATTGTATCGGGTCCGAAACTGAAACGCTAAGTCGCGAAAGGGATGCCGCTATATGTAAACCAAATATTGTATACTAAAACCTCTTTATTTTGGAAAACCATAACTCAGTAATTCCGTGTTCTTAGCAACAGTTGTGTTGATTACAAATAAAATGTTTACGCTGTCACTAATCCTCGAGTCTCTTTTCTCACTGAAAAATTAGTTTTATCAATGAGGAAATAAGAAGCACAATGTCGTGAGTACCAATGAAAAGTTATAAAACTTGAATAAAAGTTTCAAAGAAAAATATTCCACACTTAAAATTCCAAAAGAATTGACAGAATGTGTAACTTATACTGAATCGCTAAATTTGACACTGAAGCGATTCAATTCCCACTCAAGTTAAGCGTCATGGTACGAAAACCGCTTGAAGTGAGTGAATGAAAATGTCTGTATCGCTGTCACTGAACCGTGCTTGAACTGAATCGCAAAAGTAACGTTGTGGTACGAAATAGCGATGCAGTTCAGTTTAGAGCCTAAACTGAATCGTATTAAGAGAGCGTGGTAGGCCCCCAGCACTGTATCGTAATGTTGCTAAAACGATACTGAAACCACTTACTTTGTTTTTAACCCCCGATGCAAAAATAGGGGTGTTATAGTTTGACCGCTATGTGTGTATGTCTGTGGCACCGTAGTTCTTAAGCGGAAACCAATTTGAATGCGGTTTTCTTGGTTTGAAATCAGGTTTTCCAGCAATGATTCTTAGACATTTTTCATCAAAATTTGAACTTTGAAGAGACAAAGTTGGGGGTTTTCCAACTTTTTGTTCGTTAGGTTATTCTTAAATCGTTTCAGGCGTAAAAGTGTAAAAGGTGCAGCCACTTACTTAATTCTTAATGGTCTTTATACCTACATAACAAAAACTTTCCGAGCATAATCTATAGCTGTCAACATAAGTAACACGTATTTTTAACATCGTCTTTGGCAAGTAAACATCAATTAAAAACAAAATGTATCTTTAGACAATATTTGTCATTTTCAACCGACTTTTCCATCGACCATATTTCTCACTCGTTTATTGTTGTTTAGTGTACTTATATCTTTTTTTTTCGTTTGCCATACATTTTACCGGGCAGCCCCGAGGAGGGTTATTAATAAAGTAGTATGTAAAAGTTGAAAGTATACTTTTTCTCTGAAATTGTTTTTTATGTTGGATCACATTGTACAAACAACTTTAGAGACTCCTTAACTCAAAAAATCTTTTTAATTTAAGATTAGAAGCTAAGGTTAATCAAGTAATTATGCAATTTTTATTGAAATAAACAGTTTAAAGTTTAAGTTTATTTAATAAGTACCTACCTAGTCGTAGAAAAAGTATTGTATGCAACAATGTACACATGTCTAATCCAAAAAAAGCTCGTGGCGTCTTCTTCTTGCTATGTTCGCTACGCTCACGTCGTAACTCTCGCCACTCGCCTGTTTTGTTATACAACTGTTGCATAAAATGTTTACTATTATTTTTTTGTACATACCTAAGGAGTTTATTTACATACAATTTGTACTAAATGATTTAAAACTGAATCCAAAAAAATTAGATCTAAACGGCTGAGCCCAGGAAACAATATGGATAAACCCTATCCCGTCAGTTTGGGTAAAGCTCGGCTTAACTCTTCAGTCAGGTTTCATTTTTTGATGTGTCCCCATTTCGCTTAGCCGCCAGCTCGCCGGTTTATTTTATCAATATTTTATTTGTTGAAAGTGTACCGGGTACATGTAAAGTAAGTACGTACATGGTTACTACAGCTACCAGGGGGCCGATTTCAGGAATCATACGTACTCAAAAATACCATTCGAAAGTGATCAAAACTTGTGCTGAATCTAAATTATGAGAAGAGTAAGTCGAAAATTTTATTTGAGTTGTAGCTTGCTAGCAATGCAGTACACAATTTTTTACCACTTTATGCGGCAATTGCCCTAAATGGATCGCCGCATGTGACTGCAACAGTGAAAAGGATTCGGCGAACCATATATAGGCAGACTAATAAGTGCAACGATCGTAGGCCGAAGTAGTTTGAAACAAGTTAGGCAAACGGATTATTTTAGGTTACCGAAGAAGTTTCATTCCCGGATTATAGTGATATAGATAGATTATAGTGACTGGTTTAAAAAGAACATTATTTTTCATACTCATAGCAGGTGGTAGGACCTTGTGCAAGGCCCGCCCGGATTGGTACCACCATCTTGCTCGCTAATCCTGCCGTGAAGCAGCAGTGCTTGCACTGTTGTTTCGGCGTGGAGAGCAAGACAGCCGGTGAAATTACTGGCACTTGAGGTATCCCATCTTAGGCCTCTAGGTTGGCAACGCATCTGCAATCCCCCTGGTGTTGCAGGTGTCTATGGGCGGTGGTGATCTTTTACCATCAGGAGACCCAGTTGCTCGTTTGCCATCCAGTCGAATAAAAAAAATCATAGGGATTTCCAATATTGCCGTCATTTTCCCAATGCCAACAATTTAATTTCTATCTGATCTGGATAATTTATGATACTTGAATTATAACGCTTGAGTGGAGTGGACCACACGATCAAATGAAATACTTACATTGGAATTTTCCAATTTTCAGCGGTACGGGCTATGTTCCGATTAAGCTAAATGTAATATTTATTTCACAAAATTTAATTACTTAAATCAAAGTTAAGTTCAAGTTTGACTGGCGCCTAGCCATTTACATTCCTCACATCAGCCAAAGGAATTTGTGTACAATTCCTAAGAAAATTGGAAAAGAATTGACGATAAATCTATGTTAAAAAAATGACTAAGCGTAAGAGTATACATTATAATTTTAGGACTAAATACCAGGTACTATACAAAAAATAACAGTTGGTATGAGTATAAATTGTAACACTGACTAGCCTTTAGGGCACATGTCCAAATGTCAAAATCCACGTGTCACTTGTCCATGGTCAAAAATCCGAAATGAAACGTCCTAGTGTCTAAAGTCTAGCCTAAAAGTCATGCAAAAAGTCAGAAGTTACATCTCAGTCAAAAGTTTGCAAAAAGTCTTCAAAAGTCGAAATATGAAACATCATGTGTCGAAATCCTAGCGTAAAAAGTCCGTGGTGTGCGAAGGATTAAACTGCTGTTCTGAAGCCTGATATATGATTTTAAAGATTAAACACAACTAATAAATATAATATACTGAAATAGATTATACAGAGCTAGATTGCTCATTGCATTATTCCAGTCTATTATTAACATGAGGCATCTCGTAAGATCAATCATCTTATGCTTCGTACATGTCGTGTCGATCAATAATTGACCAGTGGTCAGTCATGCAGATGGACTGGCCTCATTCTACATTTTCTTTCATATTGTTATCGTATTGTCTACGTCTTGAGCTCTTATGACTTGTAGAAAGGCGATAGGAAATTTAATTGAAGGTGTAAATAAAACAATAGAATAGACCCCTGGACTTCGACATATGGAAATCCACATTAGATTATAATATGAACTTTTTCTACAATGTGACACTGACTATCGGACATATGGACTATCCGAATTACATTATATTCGAACTTTTTGAAATACAATGTGACACCTGGATCTCACATATACTATCAATTAAGGCATTAATAACCTCGAATTTTGAAATGGACCAGTGACACCTGGAGTTCTGACATTTGGACATGTATGCAAAGAGTGTTCACTGCTGCCATCTATACAATACCATGAAGCCGTAGCTTGCAGTACAAATGCCGATTCATTCTCACATTTGCAAAATTAAATCAAATAACAGATCTTATATAAATCTGTGTGATGCTTACGTATAGTAATTTTATTTTACAATAGCATATTTATAATAGAATTTAATTGGGGTGTTTTTTATGGTAAGTTCAACAAAGTCAAAAAATAATTAAATGTATTAGCACTATATATATATGCACTATATGTATAGGCACTTATTTGGTTAAGGTACACTAAGCGAGTAATATTATGGAAATTTCGTTACTACCAGGGCTACGTGGCAAAATGATCGAATATCGACGGCAATGTACCTTACCGCAACTTGACGATATTTCTCGTACCATCTAAATCAGAGGCCTTGTTGTCTAAAGCGCTAACGTTCTCGATCGCATTCACCAACTCTTTCTACTCTTCTTATACCGTGTGACAGAAAGAAATGGTGAAAACGATTGTGATTCGTTTGCTTAAGACAATAAGACCTGTGTAACAGTTGTCTGTCACCACCATTGACTTATTTATTTATATCGGCAAACAGAAAGTTTGATGCCCTTGATTTGATACGTTAATAATAAACACGATAGATGGTGAACATTGTTGTTTCCGTTTCCTATGTTAATTGAGTTTATTTACCTACTACGCACGAACTCTTTCGTTGCGCCTCTATCGCCTTCGGACAACTCGAACTTGCCCAATGAGGTGACTCGCAGGGTCAGAGGAAAATATTTTTTTAATATTCCGATGCCAATGACAAGCGTCTTGCAGCAATTAAGATATAAAATGTACTTAAACATCAATTTGGAAGCGGAACTTTTTGGCTGCCGCACTTTAATGTTTACTTGGAGATGTAAAAACAGAGTGAAATCCTTGTTTACCTTTTTACCCCTGACGCAAAAAGTTACGATAAGTTATTGTAACCATGTTTTTCGCAATACCTACCTACATGTACTAAGATTATATTACCACGAAACCAATTGATAACAAAAACTGTACAAACCACTTGCTTTTAAGCATTAACTTTGGTTTATAATTTGATTCGCACCTGTAAGCTTACATTCTAGGACACATTTTGCTAAAATCATAAGAAGGTAATGTTCTAAATAAGACTAATTGTAATTGATAAGCTTTATGAGTTTAGTAGGACAAAGCACCGCCGCTGGGCGTGCCGCTGCATTCGCCAGCAAGGACGCTGTGACTGATGTAGAGACCTAGAAGTGGCTGTCACATATTTTGCTATTTAAATCATGATGTTATTACCTAAAATATTCACGTTTATATACCTACAAGTTTATTTAAGAAATTAGGTTCTCAGTCTTGTTTTGATTACTTCTTCGAGATTTTTTATAAAACTCCCCCTTTTTACTAAGTACACCTACTAATTTTCCCTGAGCAATCTATTGTCATTGAGAACCCCAATGAGAGCTTTCAACGTCTATAGGAAGGTGCCATCATTCACCTTGAAAAACTATGTTTTAAGGCAATCGAATACACTCAGATTTAAGCCTTCTCAGAAATATTTTTTAATATTTTCATCAGCATTCCGTTAAATAATTTTATGCACTTTCTTTATAAGTAACTTAGTCCAGACCTCTTACTTTCCTAATCGCAACGTTATTGGGTTGGTTCTATTTTAAACGCCTTACCAAGTATGTACAACGGTTTTAAGCCGAGGACAAGGTAAAAAGTCAAGTAACATTGTTGCACAAAAGATCTCTGTCGAAAATCTTTGAAGAAACTTAGCTCCCATACTTTGTAACACAAATAAGATTTGCATTCTCGATGAAAAGTGGATGCTACCATTGGCCTCAGCAACTACGCAACGCATCAACTGTTTGCAGCATGCGGTGTGATGGGCTATACTTTACATCAATACTTAGTGTGTTCCAATCTTTAGCAGAACTTTGTGAACCACTACTCAATACCAGTGTTGGTTTGTTCCGCTCTTAGACATCCCACTAAATATTAAAAATGCGAAATTTTGTAAGTCTGTTTGTTACCTCATCACGTCTAAGCCGCTGCACCGTTTCAGATGAAATTCGGTGTAGGTACAGATAGTTTGAGGCCCGGTAAAGAACACAGGATCGTTTTTATCCCGAAAAATTGCATAATTCCCGCGGATAGCCATAAAATAATTTCACGCAGATGAAGTCGCAGGCGCGTATAACAGACTAGTCGATTATATATTCTGGTTCAGTCCATCATTCTGATTTTTCTGTCGTTCACTACGGATTAACGAATATTATCGAAATAATTTAACTATCACTAACGCGAACTAGAGTAACGCGAGTAACTAATGTCGAAAATCTTTCTGGGGTTAAGTTCAGCGCTAGGCGCTTCTAGCAGCTCGCGCGCCGCGGCGCAGGCAGCGCGGGCGCACCACCGCGGTGCCATTCGACAACCACTCGTCGAGGCGCGCGCAACATGACCCAGCGGCTCCCTCTGCGACTGCACGTGAGTGACAACCTTTATTGTTCTATATTACATCACTGGAACCAGGAGGGTGGTACTAGAGACATGATTATAATCAATCCTACATGACTCAGTAAATGCATACATAAGTCGTTTTACCACCGTATTTACATGAAACATTCGAATTTATTTTTTAGTGAAATATACTATAGTGTTAGTTAACACACAACTTACTCGATACCTAATACTAAAAACAAAGGAACACTAATCTCCCTGATCACTGCTACTTAATGCTAGGTAGTCTATAATTAACTGATTTGCCAAACATTGGTCATAATTACATCTACAGAATCACCCTATATGGTTGGAAAATTATAAGAAACATGAACCCTTAAGGTCTCTATGACCTGCACACTAGTTTTAGTTTACTTTCGATTAGAGACCTCCTTTCATCCCTCAACACTCCACACTTCTAAACACTGTCGAGGTTTAACAAATGTTATTTTAATACCCTTACATGTGCGATTTAACTGTGATTGTAAAAATAATAAAAGGTTTTTAATGCAAATTTCATTCAATGTGACTGATATTTCAGTCTACATACTTTATACCTATTCCGCTATTGCATTAATATATAAATAGACCAAACGAAAAACAAACATAGGTACCTAAGGTTTCAATAAGAGCGCCTAAGTATTGTCTGTATCTGTACGTATGTCAATTGTGATTAGTATTATGTACGTTGGCACTTATTTAGTGTGTAGTATTTATGTTTCTTTAAAATGGAAGAAAAATGTTAAGTCAAAGACTGCCTATCCCATACAGTCCCGTAATAGGGCTGGTTGAGACGTTTGAACATTTCGTAGAGTTAGTGCTTGTTAATAGGTTTTAGTATCAAAGTTTGCACACTTTTAGACACAAGGACGCTTGGTTGAATTAATTAAATAAAATAATAAATAAATAAATCATAATACATCTACAGTGGCGCCGCTACTATTTTTTTTATCTTTACGAGACTGGTGTATTGTTACAGATTATACAAAATAGATTTCACACTTTCATTTGAAAACCACTAATTATATATTCACCTACCAGTCGGCCTACCGCTAAGCAACGGTGTTAGTAGAAACCACGAAGTTCATTTTCAAGTGACAGTAGCGATGAGTAATAAGTTTTTCCAAAAACATGACATTAAATATTGACGTTGTGTTACAAGTAATAGGCCGGAAAGTATCGCGCTGCAGGCGCTGCGGCTCGGCAGCCTGCGCGCGGTCACTCTAGCGGCCTGCAAAGAGATTTCATAAAAATTTCCCGCCCTCGGCCGGCAATGCGACTGTCTTTTGTTTCAACGCGAGCTGCAGCACGGCGCGCACCCGCCACCAGCACCACCGCCCGCAGCTGCCGCGCCAGCAGCCACACAATATGGCGACGAGACTGCGTCCCGCCAGCTTCATTTCTTGTTTTTTTTATTTTTTTTGTTTGAGAAAAGCACTATACAAGCTTCGGCCAGAGCGGGGTTGCCAGCCTCGCATCCCTATCGCATCTACTTATATCTACTTGGCCGGCAACCCCCTACTTCCCGGCCTCAACAGTACCTAATGTACTATACCAAACTAATAAACTTTTCCGCCAATCTATCAATTTAAATTAGTTCTTAGAATTTGCCTATACTAATCGACCTTAAAATATTTCCTGCTCTAATTCATTACGATATCTTTGAGTGGGAAGTGTTATAAAGTCATATAATAGTTAATGTAATAGCGACACATAGGTCGTAAAAACGCAATCTGTTTTGTCGCTCATAGACCTTATCAATCACAATGTCACAGGGTATAAAATGTTCAAAAAATTGTGTTAATGATTATGCCTTGATAATCTTTCGCTTGCAGTTTTCAGTACAATTAAACGCCTATTAAATGAATGATCCTAAAATAGTCTGGTCCATGATATACTTGCTAAAATATGTATTTTTTCTTAAGAGTGTATATATCGTCGCTCGGCAGGCAAAAGTACTAAAGCGACACTTCGTCAACTTTACAGGAGAGCGATTTAAAGTTTTTTTTTTACGAAAAAAAATCATAACTTTTGAACCAGACAACCAATTTTGAAATTTCCAGGAATATATGACACATAATTTAATAGACTATAATAAGGTCTTAATAATTCATAGCAAAATCCACTGGTTTAGGAGATAAGTGTCGCTTTAGTAAGTTGTCCCCGAGTCATCGAGCAAATGCAATCAGGCAAAAAGACTAAACGTAAAAATTTACCTCAAACGTCATATTTCAAATTAACTAATGTGATTTTACGTCTCAATAAATTTAGTATGGTTTTACTAACTACACACATTTTTTTTCTTATCAAACTGTTCGTAATGCTGATTTACCAAATCGCAAGGGAAAATATTCCAAAGTACCTACTGAACAGAAATTATATAAATAATATTCATTAATAATAATAAATATTAATCATCTATGCTAAAATTTCAATAACTTAACGTTAACTGTTACTAACACTAGACTTTTGTTAATGTTATAAGGTTATTAATCACAAAGGCACCATCTGATTTCTAACTAAATGCACAAAAGGTTTTTTTTTCACTATTATTTTTTGAGGTATTTTTATTATTATCATGTCCTAGTATTTTGGTGTATATACAAAGCATACGCTTAGGTTTAAGGATGAAATAATACGTAAAATACCTTAATTTATTCTGTAGGTAATAACTTTAATTAGCATTTCAACAAAAGTTTCAGAACAATTTTTTTCTATTTTATACAAATAAATCATTCATTCATTCATTCAACATTATAGTACTTATTAGTACCTAATAAGTAAGAAACCTGAGTAACAAACTGATGCGTCATGGTTGCTATAGCAACTTTAGATATATTATTGGTCTATATAACGATTAAGAAATATAATGCACTATTGGTACAACAACATTTGTTATATTCTCATGATCTAACTATCCGATATCATGGACTTGTAATATACCAAACTATTAATATACTAAGGGGCTGTTTCACCATCCATTGATTAGTGTTAACTGGCGGTTAGGTGTGATGCCGTCTCTATTTGTTTTGTAGGAATAGACAGAGACGGCATCACATTTAACCGGCGGTTAACGCTAATCAATGGATGGTGAAACAGCCACTAACAGTACTATGGTATAATCAAATGAAACGTCGTGAGACCTTTGCTGAGATTTAAGGACTGCGCTAAGTGAGACATGGCCGTCTTCAAAATTGACCACCTAGACTGAGAAAAGCTGGCGGAAAAATGCACTGATTGGCGCAGACGTGTGTTGGAGGGCCGCAAGTATTGTGATGAAGGCTTGCCTGGCTCAATGCACTTGCTTGCTGACAAGAGACAGAAACGAAACCAAGGCCGTTCTGCACCAACATCCGCAGACTTCTCTTGTCAGAGATGTGGACGAACATGTCGCTCTCGCATCGGTCTAGTCAGCCACCAAAGACGTTGTGCACAGGCAACACGCCAAAATTCGTCTGGAACAGACGCGTAGGCCTGATTGATGGTATAATGTATGTGATATTATATCTAAAGTTGTTATACTGGTCATAACACACCCTGATGGCCATTCGGTTCCACCATGGAGCCGCAGCTGCATTTATGAGGCATACAAACAAAAACAGGCGGAGAGCTACTGCCACCCGCAATGAGTCGTTGTCCAAGGGTGTTCCCAAATAAGGAACAGGCAAAGCCTATAACGACGTTCGCGCTTTGACTTTTGATGCCGACTTCAGCCTGGCCAAACCCACCCCAGTGGTTACACTCATAGGCCGTGCCAGAGCGTCCCTAGCCCCCTCGTCATCCCAAACTCATTGTATCTGCGGAGCCCCGTGCAGTGACGCCAGTCTCATTCGCCAGTGCATCATCCACATACGAAATGGTAACCTTTATGAGATTTAAAAATTTAAGAGATAAGGCCACCAACTCCATGTGCCGATCCGAGGAACGCTGGCAAGCCCACATCCGCCGCACGCCGCAAACGAGACCACCGTTACATATGGGCAAGGACGCTTGGACTCATTGCTCATCCGCAAGGGACACGTTCAATACAGTCTCCTTTGTATCTCTCAAGTGTGACGTCAAAAGAAGAAGTTTTACCCGAACACAACCATTGGAGTGGTTTCCAAAAATTGGTTATTTTTGGAACTGCGAAACACATTCGTAACAGAGTCAAGATGAGATGGGTATTAATACTCTTCAAACGTTCCTGGGCGAGCAAAATAGACGCTTCCTGGTCTCTAGTGCACTAGAAATGGCCTCTTGGAAAATAGAAGAACCCAAGAGGGTAAAAATCGCCGTAGACAAGGTTAGAAGGAGAATGATAGACCTGGTGTAAAAAAGTACAGGGTGTGAATGTATTTTTTCACCTCGCCCAACAGAACATCCCTCTCGCCAGTATTGAACGCGTTCTTGAGATCCTACTTCAAGACGACACAGTCAGGATTTCCGGGTTCCGTGACGAAAGTGCGTGTTGTGGATCGCGACCTCACACCCCTCAGTGTGCCAAAACCCAGCTGAAAATGAGCTGGTCGAATTCCGTCTAAGCTCACGGCTGACCCATTATGGAATGACCCTAGTGCTCGCACCACATCCTCCAAGTTTACCGGCAAGGCTTGAATGGACCGATCCGGCTCTCGAGGGAAAGTTAACGTGCGGGACGCGGGAGGATGCTTCGTACGCAAGAACACAAGCGTCTCAAGACCCGGAGGTGCTACCGAGTCATCTGACATTAACACGCGAATGGCCCCCACACACCGGCCTCATATACTTTGGACTCGATAGTCTTAAGGACAGAATGCGACCTGGAGGAAGCCTGCCCGTCACTACTAAATTCAACCAAGTCCAATGTTCAAGTTTGGTCTCAGTTTGCGGCGTGTGGAGAATGTGGGTTTGCCAGTCTTCCTCACATCAGTACATGGAGTTATTATAGTGGCCTTGTCTCTTAAAATTAAAAATTCTCATAAAGAACTACTAAGACTGGCGAGGTGGACGTCTCGACACCTAATAGCGTCGCTGCCTCGGGCTCCGCTGATATAACGAGTTTGGGATGTCGTGGGGGCTAGAGACGCTCTGGCACTTGTGGGTGGGTGTGCCACTAGAGTGGATTTAGCCAGGCTGAAGTCGGTATCAAAAATCAAAGCGGGAGCGTGGTTATGGGCTTTGCTTGCTCCTCATTTGGAAATACTTCTGGACAACGGCTCATTGTGGGTGGCAGTAGCTCTCCGCCTGGGCTGCGATGTTTGTGTGCCTCATAAATGCATCTGCGGCTCCATGGTGGAAGCAAATGGCCATCAGGACTTAAGATGGTCGGTATAACAAATAACACATAATTTCACAATATTATGCTATAAGTATATAAGTAGTTAGTAGTTTAGTATAATGTATATAGAGAGTAATATATGTAAAGTTGTTATACCTAGCGGTAGTTGTTATACCTAGCCACCGGTACGCACCCTGGCCATTTCACGCGTTGAGTTCTCGTCGGTGTTCAGGAAAATTTCCGCGCCGCTACGCTCTCTTTGACATACTGAAGAGGGCTTTAATATCCGCCAACATCCTCTGCGTTCTGGAGCCTCCGGTCCTCTGTCGAACCGACAGCAAAAGGCCAGATGGCTTAACTTTAGTGCCATGGCAGAACGGGAAGTGTTTGCTGTCGGACGTTACGTGCGTCAGTACTTTCGCCGCCTTGCACCTCAGCTGAACACTCCGCGGCAATCCGCGGTGGATTTTGCGGTCAAAAAACGGGAGAATTATTCGGCTATTGTTTACATTCGGGAAGTGGGACGTCGAATTACGGGAAGGGGGTCTCACGCCCGCGCGGGTTCGTACCCTGGTGCAAAGATTGTCTATCGCCATTCAACGTTGTAAAGCGGCCAGTTTGATGGCTACCTTTGCGCCAGGGACAACTCGAGGGGGCCTACTGGACTAAACTTAAGCTATTTATGTAACATTAATAAAAACAAATTAAAACTTCTTACTCTAAATTTCAAATAGGGCCGAACATCATCTTTATTTGATGCAAACAGAACCGTAGCGATCAAATTATAATTTTTGAATTTGAAATAGATTTACTATTGAGGTTGACTGGTAGAGATCCCTTAAAGGGATAAGTCCGCCTTTGCACAAGTATCTCAAAGTTTGTCAATTGTGTTGTGTTTCTTTTCTTTTGTACAATAAAGAGTTTACAGACATACATACTATTTTCTTTTATCCTTTGGCAACATAAAAAGAACTTTAAGTTTTAAGGAATAATACTCATTATAATTTATAAATTAAGTTATAAATCTTAAGAAAATATGATGTTTCTATATACCAAACATCGAATTGCAATGATATTTTACTACGTATATATACTAAACGCTTTTTTAATACACGATAAAGGTCAATGGTAATGACTAATTTCACCAAATCTATAATATTTCGTGAAGTTTTTTTGCTAATCCTATTTGAATTGTATGCTTTTGTATATGTTAAAATGGCTAAAATGCCAAACGTATGTTTTAGTTTTTAAGAACAAATAGCTAAATTCTTATAAATGAATTCTTATCAATACAACCAAACGACTAAAGGTGTATAAAACTTCAACTCAAGGAGGGCATAATTACTAAAGTGACAAAGGTATTTTCTTTTTTTTTGCACAAAATACTAAACGTCCAACATTTGTAAACTAGAAAAATGGCAAAAGACTGAACGACAGTAAATCTTAAAATGGCAAAAAGGTAACAGTACTAAAATGAAAATAATGAAAGTGATGCTGCATTAAGTGATTTGCTTCCCAAATTTAAGCGTTTTTTGAAAGACTAAAGCGCCAAAAAAAAGTTAAATTTTGCTCCAATCACTTTGAAACCTAGACAGTTTGATGCAGAAAAATTCGCTGATTCTGGTGATATGCATAACTCATTTTAGCCCAAAGTGTCGCTTTAGTACTTTTGCCTGCCGAGCGACGATATATATTCTTCCTAACATACATGATTATTTTCAAAAACATAAAGCGACGGCTACCTGTTACCTAAAAAGATCTTAAAGATTCACGCGTCTTCAAATTATAAATTGCTCTAATTGATTCTCTTTGTAAGATAAAATTGACTTAATGTCTGCAGCAGATCCACCATAAAATGAGGCCGTACGAAATAATGCTATTAAAGTAAGCAAAATAACACCACCGTGCCGTCGCCACATCGGTTAGCTGCCGTATTTTCCAAACTGCAAAAGCACCAGACTCAATCTACCGCGATTGCTGTGACGTGAGGTCCCACTGTAGTTTAGAATCGAGCGTTATTCCTAAAAATACTATTGATTTTACAAATTCATAGTTTGACCATTTAACTTTAATATTTTTTATAAACAGAATTTAATACATTTAGTTTTCTTAAGATTTAGTAAAATTATTGGCAGCAAACCATGCGGATATCACGGACAGTGTTTAATGGCTATGGAACCCTATTTGGGCGTGTCCGACACGCTCTTGGCCGTTTTTATTAACAGAGACTACTAATTTAAAAGGAACTGTTAATTATCATCGTTTACTTCTGCGCTGGCGGCGCACCGTTCAAACTCACGCGGTGCGGCATTCCGGCGCGCGTTCATTCAAAAAACCGACTACAAAAAATAAAAAAATAACAAAATATGGAACGACTACAAACCCTTGAAAACATTTTTCTAGTACGTACTACTACGTACTAGCTCGAAGTCGGTGCCTCAGCACGAGCCAGCAGGTGTGGAACAATAGTCGTCTACCTCACCTAAATACTATGGGTTTCAATCCCTCCTGCTGGGTCGTGCCCATATTTTGTTATTTTTTTTATTTTTTGGAGTCGGTTTTACTTTTTTGCTAAATTTTTCTTTATTTTCTCACTTTTCAGTGATTCGTAGCCAAAGTACATCTTACAAGATTCCATTAAGCTCAAACACGACTTAGATACCTACGTTGTTTTATAACAGATTAGAGATTCCAAAATCGGCATGCAAGTAGGTAATACTAACAGCTAACAATTTTCAGGGTTTTTCGAAATTCCCACGGGATAAAACGAATAAGAGGATTTATATACCAACTGAAACAGAAAAAGCACAAGCTAAACTAATAAAACTAGTGACTGGAGATTTGGCAAACTGATGTAAATCTAGTTACAATACAATAATTTAGCAGTGACATCCTGCTTATCCTGGCCAGGATCGTCCCCGTAGAAGGGAACTCCTCAAAGTTGATACACACAAAAGACTAAATGATTGTTAAATTTCAATAACAATGCGTTTATATGAATACACCACCGTAGGCCTGCAGCCAGGGTCGTCTGCTGATGACGAAACCCCTCAAGGTGATAGCACAGATACGAAATTTACAATATATAAGTGAATTCAATTTCGGCCAGATTTTCAAAATTCATTCAATATAGAAAGCTACACTGTGTCTCTCATCGACAATTAAGAATATTCAAATAGATCATAACAGTTGTTCATGTCCCGCGGGAACTTTAAAATTTCTAGGGATTAAATCCTAATCGTGTTAAAGTCGCGGGCAAAAGAAATGCGTAGTACTTTAACGTTTTCTAATTCCACCCCCGAATCAGCGAAACAGGGTTTCAAAGTTGGTTATGATTAATTACGTATGTAGGTTTGATATTTGAATTCTAAAATTTACACCCTTTGTCTAAAAAACGTCTGTCTGTATTTGTATTTCCATGCAATCCTCCGAAAAATCACCAAAACACGAAAGAAATATGATAAAAAGTAAATGTATGTTACCCCCAATTTAACGCGAGCGAAGCCGGGGCTAAAGCTAGTCTATATCTATATATAAGTATAAAAGAAGAAACTGACTGACTGACTGACTGACTGACTGACTTATAGATCAACGCACAAGCCCAAACCGCTGGGGCTAGAAAACTTGAAATTTGGAATATATATTCTTAATAGATGTAGACGCGCACTAAGAAGGATTTTTCGAAATCTCACGGGATAGGAAATATCTAAAACTTTTTTGCTTCTTTGTTTGTAGTCGAATCTCTCTCTGAAACTACTAAGCCGATTTTAAAATTCTTTCACCGTTAGTAAGCTACACTATTCTTGATTGTCATATGTTACTTTTTATTCCGGGATAGTGCAAAATTCCCGCGGGATAGATAAATTAATTCATTTTCGGAGCTGATTTAAAAATTCTTACATATTATGTGATATGACTATCTCCAAATGACAAAGCTACTTTTTCTTCGGGAAATTACAAAACTTCCCATGGGATAGAAAAACTGAATGAAACTTCGGAGATGATTTTAAAATGTATTCCTGATTGACATAGCAATACGTTTTTCCAGGGTAAATGTGAAAAATTCCCGCGGGATAGAAATATAGTAAATTCAAACTTTGGCACTGCTTTTAAAATTCTTTTCATATGAATTAATTGACTATCCTCGATTGACATAGGCCATTTATTTTTGGAAAATCCAAATTCCATGGGATAGACAAAACTGAATTCAACTTCAGAGCTGATATTAAAAATTCTTCCACTAATATAAAGCTGCACTATTGCTGATGGTATAGATTACTCTTCTTTGGGAAAATACAAAATTCCGCAGGATAGGTAGGTTACATAGAAGTAAGTAAGACAATCTAAATTCGGAGCTGATTTTTAAAATTCTTTCACTAATAGTAATCTGCATTATCTCTGATTGACATAGGCTGCTTTTCTACCGAAGAATGCAAAATCCCGCAGGATCGACGTAAGTAAATTCATCATTGGGGTTGATTTAAAAAGATATTTTTACCAATTGGGAGCTACATTATCCCTGATTGGCATACGCTACTTTTCTCGGAAAAACATAAAAATTCCCGCGGGATAGCAAAAAGTGAATTCAACTTCAAGTTGATTTACTTATAATTCTATACCTAACTCTACCTGAA
>NC_133489.1:15942269-16032216 GCF_025370935.1 Choristoneura fumiferana | reverse complement strand
AGTTGTTGACGATGGTACGTAATTAGTATCGCAAGAACCCTCAACGTCACCCCACAAACTTCCTAATAAGTATGACCCGTAGCAGTGTCTTTTAACTGGCAAACCATTAGCTTGTAAGCAAAACTGCTTAGGAGCGGCAATATGACCGATGGGTGTCATTTCCCAATTCAGAGCCAACGCGTCATTGCTGGTTGTAGGCAAACAATAAATAGAACTTGAAATATTTACCAACGTATAGTTGTATTTAGGAAATTCAACCTCAGCTTTTTCTTTTAAATTGAAAAACGTATCTTCTACATTACTAGCTTTATCGTCAAAATTATTGCTGATTGCGACGTGCAAGTGCAATAATATTAACATATGACCAATAGAAAACTCGAGTATATCCATGACCAAGACTGTGTTTGCGTCGAATATCTCAGTAACATTTGAAATCAAATCAGACATATCGGGCTCATCGTCATTAATAGTGTAGTGTTTTTTTTTAATAACAATGGCAAATACATGTTCCTGGTTAGAATTAGGACTTACAATTAATTTTTCAGTTTTTACCAATGAATAATTTTTGGTATGTCCTTCGCACCAATATTGAGCCGCTCTGTATGTCACAGGATCGATTTCATATACAATTTTCTCTGCATCACCTGAATTTATTTCGCTTGATTGCCTTGATATTCTGACTTTAAAGAATGGTTCCTCATTTACATCTACGACTTTAACGAAACCCTTTGCGTTCGAAAAACATTGAACACCCGTGTCATTCACATCATATTTCCACAAACCTACAGGATAATAAACCGTAAGATGTATCTTATTTTCAATCTCATCATAATCTAATATAAATTCAGTTTGTTTAAATGTCATTTCCACTTCACATGCCATACAAGGCAACAATGTAGATGTTCTTCTTAAACTTAATGTACCACTGCTATTAATTATACCTTGTAAGGATTGGACCATCACTTCGGAAACTGCAGAAGCATTGCCATCGTTACTTAACTGGACACTGGACGGAGTGGTATCAGTATGCGGTTCTATTCTAAACCAGCACCATGAATCATTTAAAACGCTTAATCCAGCTATTTTTGAAAATATGAACCGCTCTAGTTCATTACCACCCATTGGTTTGGGACATTTTTTTTTAACAAATTCTTCATACGTTAAGCCCACATCATTAGATTGCTCAATTCCGTAGCAAGTGCCATCGTCAGGCATAAATCTAAAACCGTGATAACCATCTGGACAACTCTCTGGGTAACGCAAATCATTTACGTAAATGCATAAACTAGGAAAACTCTTGTTACATTGTTCTGTTCTTATAGCTCTTTGATGAACATCTAATTGCAAGCAATTCTTAGATAGCGACGTTCGCATTCGTAAAATTTCTTCATTTCTGGTTTCTATTACTCTTCCCCAGTTAGGTCCTGGAATGTGCCAGACGACTGGATTGTACAGCTTAATCCTTTGCGCAGGCAACCAAAAGTATTTGTTATTATTAGTAGCATTTAAAGAATCTAATAATGTGACAATATCATTATCAGTTAAATCAGTAATAACTGAAGCACTTCCACTTTTGTAACACGGGTAATCCCAAGCAGATGGTGAATTTATTTGATAACAATAGTCACTTTCCGCTGAGATTGATTGATGTCCTGGCGGACATTTTAATAAATCAAAGTAATTTGATATTTGTAGGCAAGGTTCTAATTTTCTGAGGCTTGGTTCCCATCGAGTGCCATTGCAGTTTCTTGTTATAAGATTTTCGTATCTGTAGCAAAGCGGGTTTGACGTCACGTTCTCCTCAGAAGAGCTCGCAGGCCACGTCACTTTGATTCCTTTTGTAGTAACTTGACTTGGACAATCCTGCAGGATAAATAAAACATCGAGTTTTATAACTAATTCACCCTGGGACTTAGACCTATTATTGCACTTAAATGAATGTGATACGTTAACACTCTCAATGCTACGTGGCTCCATGATATAAGTATTAGTTTACTTAGGCCCACTTGCAGGAAACACATAAATCTCGAGTTAGCGTTAAGCTCAGTTTAGTAGCGTCAAATTGTATGGAACTGTCAAGCTTAAGCCTGGATTAACAACTAAATCTAGATTTATTTTTTCCTGCAAGACGGCCTTACAAAAATATATTATTAAGCTAAGCTTTGTAGTAATAATTAAAAATTCGATCGACGATGCCATATTTATTTATGCTGAATGAACACAATTCATAGACTTTGAAGATACTAACCTGGTAACTGCAGTGGATTGATAAGACAAAGATCAAAACAAAATTCAACAAAAAAAGCATGTTAGCTGGTATCTCTACAGGCACATACTGGTATGTTATACATTTATCAGAAGCTCAGATTTACCTAAATGCACTGGTTACTTTACTAATATCCATTATTTGATACAGGTTGTGCACTAGTAATATTATTGGAACGAGTCATACCATAACTCCGGAAGCTTGGAGAATTAACGCTATTACCTACACGTAGGACATTCTGATATGATACATTGATAAATTGTTGTGTGCAGTGTTAGGCGTTAATCATTAATTTTTCAATCAAATTACAAATATATTTTTTTTAACAAAAAATGGACCGACTTAAAAAACCTTGAAAATAATTTTCTACTAGTTTGAAGTCGGTGCCTCAGCACGAGCCAGCAGGAACTATAGTCGTGATGGTGATGAATCGTTATGATATGATACCCGGCCGCACCCCAGGCCAGATTTTTTTTAAATTGTTAGTTTTAATTTAAATTCATAAATCAATTAAAAATTAATTAGTTGTTAACTTTCGCAAATCACGATTAACAATTAATTAATAGTTAACTGCTACTACTACTACTACTAATTTTTACAATTACAGTTGATCAATTAATTGTTAGTTGTTTTGGTAACAATTAACAATTAATTAATAGTTAATATTTAATTTTCCTTGCAATTAAAATTTGGCCAACACTAGTTGTGGGCTATTTTCAGGTACTAACTTCTAAGTATACGCATTTTCATAAGGTTTTAATAAATAAAGAGATAAACCACAGACGACTGGGCAAACGGACAGACAGACAGACAGGCGGACATGGTGAAACTATATATAAGGATTCCTTGTTAGACTATGAAACCCTAAAAACATCTGTTCGTGAAGCAAACACTGCCGTACCATCCTTTACTGGAACCATTTCGCCGCATTTGCAGGCTCCTATTTGAGAACCTCTGGATAAGACCAGAACGCAGAAATTTTCGTCATCCAGTATATAATTTTATTATATTGATTTGGTACGGAAATTAGTGTAGGAAATGAAGCAAGTTGTTGTATAGAGACACTTGCATTAATTTCTCAGTCGATTAAATTTTCCTTGGTTATTGTATAGTATAAGCCGAAACTAACATATAAATATCCTTAAAAAAACCCTCCTAAGTTAGGTATTATTATATGTAAAAATACAAATTTATATATGGAATCGAGTAATTCCTCTGTCTAAAATTATTTTACCAAATAAATTAAGTCATTTGTATCAGTATGTGATACCTACTAGAAAAATTCTAAAACTTTTGTCAAACATGAGAATATTTTTTTTATGATAATTCCTTTTTTGACGCTCATTTTCATCGGACAATTGCTCTATAATTTTTATCTTCTTTCTTTTTAGAATGTAATTTGGCGTAGTGGGTAAGAAAAAAAAAGCATACCCAAATTTATGTATTTTAGAACTATTAAAAACTGAGAGTGGAAAAATTCTTAGCCTGATTTCTTTTTAAATATATACTTAGTACCTAGTCACGTATACACTTAAATCCAAAATATCAAAAAAAAAACCGCTTGTACACCCCGCTCCCTACACACTGCTTCCGATATGTTTAGTTTTTAATACGCTCGTTATTTTTTTTTATCTTTTTATAGTTGAATGGAAAGAAAACTGTGAACTTAATTCAATAAATAAAATGGATAGAGAAATTTTCCACAGCGAGTAAAAAGGCAATTCCTGAAAATAGTACAATTGCATGGTAATTTTTTTAGATTTTCATTTTGTAGGTATAAAACGACAATAAAATGGAATTCCAGTGAAAAGAATAGACGGAGCAATTTTCCGGTTCAAAACACGCCAAAAAATTATATTTTATTAATATTGGTATTTCTGCTGGATTTTTTTTTTTTGATATTTCGTTTGTATTGTTGCAATACGTTACATGAATAAGTCTGG
Source organism: Choristoneura fumiferana (assembly GCF_025370935.1). Classification (NCBI taxonomy): domain Eukaryota; kingdom Metazoa; phylum Arthropoda; class Insecta; order Lepidoptera; family Tortricidae; genus Choristoneura; species Choristoneura fumiferana. Next base: position 16,028,007 of record NC_133489.1, on the reverse strand, counting down.
TAAAGAAAGTTTGAATGGAGCATTTTTCCGTAAAAAGATATTAACGATTTAAGAATGTGGCTGTCTCACTATGACGTCATCCAGCGTATTTCGTTAAAAATGTATAAAAAAATAAATACTCATCCAAATTCGAAATCAATGAAAATGGTATCTTAAAATATCCTATTCTTTCCAAAAATAAGATAAAAACTTTAGGTTGTTTTTTTTGGTGCATCCCAATTGACAAAGCCTGCAATAAGTTATTGTTGTTTTTTTTCTTGAAACCGATTCACATCAATTGATGATTATGCAAGTGTTTAGCTTACGAAAGTGTTTTAAAATTTGTGAAATAAATCATGCCATGCCACATGTTATTTTTAATGTAATGCAAAAAAACTGAGCATGCTGTGTAGAGACGGGACATGTCAACATCAGTGTTTGATACGCTATCGGCAAAGTAATATTAATTAACAACATGTCGTCGAGTGTGCGTAAGCGTAGTAGGTACTCGATCCAGCAACGAAACAGGTACACTCAGACGCAACTGACCCTTAAACCAACATAACACTGAACTGTGAACTGAATCAACTACTATGCTCACCCGCGACCTTAAAGTTGTTTCAGTTCATTGATATGGACCTCCGCAAAGTAACGCCTGACTCAATAAATTCCTTAAACCAAAGTTTTGATATTATAACGGCCATGAGGGGTGTATAGTTACATCCAACTACTAATAATAACAATAGTTATCACTAGTTATTGTCTCCGACTTCGTCTGCATTGAATTAAATTTTTGATATCACCTGAAAACTTGTAAATTAGTTCATCTCCAGTACCCCTTTTTCTTTGTTTATTAGTATGCATTGCAAAGAGACTATCGTTTGTAAATTGTAACTTGTAGCTTCGGTGAAATGGACCATAATATTTATGTATGTATCTGTAACTGTGACTTATACTTAGTTATTTGCATACACTAAAGTGAAAGTAAAGGAACGTTGATTAAAGTTTCCTACCTTCAGTACTTTATCTACTGGTGCGATTATAAATGTCCACTCTCCACACATTATAATTTATAATTATGTGATTCTTTCATGAAGCCTACTCAAGATAAAACCGTAAACTGATCAGCATAGCTTAAAAATAAAATCAACGTGGCTTTTTAAAATATAGATTCGGTCTTTCTTTGAGAATATTGTTACGAGTATGTTATATCTTGTTATAAATTTTCTTATCACTTTAGAAGCTAAATTTTATTGCAGTTTTAAGAGTTTGAAATGGTTTAAAAAAAAGTGAAATGTCTCCAAATTTTGTAGATGCAACTTTTGTACAACTAGAGATTGATCTGAAAAAGAAGTTTCAGTCACGACACAACGTAACCATTTAGAGAGTAGGCATTGTTTTCCTTTGAAGTCATTTCCTTTGTTTAGAATGTCTTCTTCCATTGTGAGATGAATCTGGCACTCAGATCATACATTGGAACAGCTTTGCGTTAACGTCTTTCAAAATATTTTTGCAATTGAAAATAAGTACATATTTCTATTATGTTGGTCAGCTTAAGTGCCATTATTTCCACTATACGTAAGTATAAGATTTGTAATTTATCATTCACTAAGTAGCCCTTATTGCTAGTGGCGTTGGGCTAGCCACGTCTGTCGCAGGACCGATGAACGGTGGAGTAGACGAGTTCCCGAATGGGGACCACGGACGGGAAAACGTAGTGTAGGATGTCCTCAGGCATGGTGGACGGACGATCTTAAGGGGGTCGCTGGCAGCGCATGGATCCGAGGGGCTGAAGACAGAGTGTTGTGGCGCGCCATGGAAGAGGCCTATGTCCAACAGTGGACTGCTGTGGGCTGATGGTGATGATGATGTAGCCCTTATTACGTCTAGCAGTTGAATTAAAAATTGTGGAGTTTCGTAAAGAATCCTGTTGGAATTGTATATCTTAGTTTTCATTACGTTGCGTAAAAACACTCACTCTAAATTTCATATTTCTTATCCTTGCTGTTGAAATATTTGGATTTTTATCTCGATATCGTGGCAATATCGGGATTATAACTAGCCCATGTGGTATTCCAGATTTCCAGCTATCTGCCCAAACATATCGTCCAAATCCGTCGAGTCCTTTTAATGTAAAAGAGTATTAAACACATAGGTGAAAAACTCAATTAAGTAAATGACCTGTTGTTTGTAGTACGTCAATTTGTTTATACGGACACGTTACTACTACATACAACAAGTAATTTACTTAAGTTTATGACCTATAAACTACTACAATGCTAATAACTATTATCAATATAAAACTTTTAAGTATGTGTACGATACAAACCTTTCACATTTATAATACGAGTATAACCCCCTGTTTCACGTTTCATTGGTTAAATTTATTTTACGGATAAATGTGATGCTGTCTCTATATGTTTTGTACGAATAGACGAAGACGTCATCACATATTTTATCTGTCAAATAAAAGTACTTTTTAGTTAATGGTTGGTGAGACAGCCCCTTAGTATGATAAGATTATAACGTTTCAAACTTTCGTGATTCTCACTCATAGTCAAAATACCATAACGGGACTTATCACGCTATTTTTACACGAGTAATATTTATAAGTAGTATATAGTATAGTAATATTTGTAAGTAAATAATATATATATATATATATAGAATGGTCGAGTCTACTCGTGACCACGGCAACTGTAACGTTGCCGAAACGTCGAGGTAAATATTACTCGCGTAAAAATAGCGTGATAAGTCCCGTTATGGTATTTTGACTATGATAAGATTATCAATACCTATGACCTATGTACGTTTCACTGGCGGACAAGCCTCCTCTCAGAATGAAAGGGCTTGAGCTGTAATTCCTACACAGGTCCAGTGCAAATTAAGAACTTCCCCGTTCACACCCTGAAACTGAAATGCTACACAGAAGTGCTCAGGTTTCCTCACTACGTTTTCCTTTGCCGTAAAGCTCGTGGTAAATTTCATATTTTTGTATACCTATTTGGAAAAATTAATGTGAGCCCGGGTTAAACCCACGATCCTCTGTTTCAAGGCCATAGGTAAAAGCAATAGGCTACTATGGCAAATTAAATATTAGTTAGTGTTCTTATTTAAGGAATGGAATTAGCTTATATTCGTACTTATTATTGTTGCAGTATCTTTAATAAGAGGCGATTCATACAAATCAAAAACAGCTCTTCACAATGTCGTGTTCACGAATATTGATGACATCGCGGAAGGTCGGTTGTTTTTTTTTTATATAATTTGGGATTGAGCTAAATATCAAAGGCATTAATGTCAAAGTTTCTCTTTCACCAAGTACTTTCTCATTTACTCACTATAGTGGGTATGCAGTGACCCAAAGTGGATCTTGGCATGCAACGCCACATCAGATCTCGCGATCATGGTTCTCTTAAAAGTTGTAGACCACGGGATCTGAAAGATCATTTCCCGTCAATGTCTGCTCAGTTTTAATCTTGGCCGCTTGGTGTTTGACCAACAATAATTAAAAACCAGCCAAGTGCGAGTCGGACTCGCGCACGAACGGTTCCGTACCATTTATCTAAACAACATTAGACATTAGCAAAAAAACGGCAAAAAATCAAGTTTGTTGTAAGGGAGCCCCTTAAATATTTATTTTATTTTAATTTATTATTTATTTATTATAAAAAATATTTTTAAAGTGATTATACAACTAAAGAATCTGTGAATATTTTAAACGTCTACCTGTTGCCCTTATTAATATGAAGCAAAACCGGCAAAACAATCACGTTAATTGTATGGGAGCCCCCCTTAAATATTTAGTTCATTTTGTGTTTAGTATTTTGTTGTTATAGCGGCCACAGTTATACATAATCTGTGAAATTTTCTATACACAGACAGACAGACAGCGGAGTCTCAGTAATAGGGTTCCGATGGCACCCTTTGGGTACGGAACCCTAAAAAGGATCTGGTTATAAATTATAAAGCAGACTGAGAAGTGGTAACTTATTTTTTGCGGTAGTTTAGATTTGACTCTTTTCTATTGCAATCCTTTGAATTTCTTAACAAGAAGGTCTATTTTTATAATACTACATAATAAATCAAGAAAAAGTCGGTACATTTATATCTGCCACAGCGGAGCGTGCATAAATATCTGATACAAATCTATTTCTAGGGCCGGAAGGACGTGTCAGATATTTATGCACGCCACGCTCCGCTGTGGCAGATATTAATGCAGGTGACTGTTACCTAGGTCAGATCTTGTTTTACCTTCCTATTGTAAATGGGTGAAGACCAAAAAGTTGCACACCGTAACACAGGTGACACGAACATTAGTCATGCAATTGTATGGATACCTAATTTTCGTTCACAATGGAAAAAAAATATAGTAATTTTAACTACCTGCGTTAAGGTGTGCAACTTTTTGGTCTTCACCCAATAATCATTTTGTTACATACCTACCAGGTCTATATTTCTATATTTTCCGTTATTCATGTCCTTTACAGAAAATGTTCACAGTGAATATTATTTCGGATTGTGTACAACGAGATATAAAGTACTTATTGCTAAAGACACTAAAGAATACGAAGATTTAGGGTCAAGGATTATTATAAGGGTAAGTTCACGATGCGTAAGTAGCCTTGGTTTGGTTTGTTATGGTTTGGACATGCAGAGAGGATGAATGAAAAAGTAATAATATTTTTTTAAAATATTGTAAGGGGAAAAGCAAGAAGAACATTCCATCCATGATCAGATTGGGGATGTCCTAAAGAAACGTCAGGTAAAGAGTCCAAGAGTACCTACTCAAAACCGGCAAGTATGATGAAAAGACTATGAGTGTTGAGGATGAGAAAGATGTACCTATGTCAGGATCGTAGCAAGTGGAAGCAAATATCTCTGTCTACCCATTCGTTGGGAAAGAGGTGTTATTGTATGTACCTATGTAACCTACGTACGTAAGTGACCAATTGGCATCGTTAGTCCAGTTCCATGTTTAACACTATATATGGGTGGGTACTAAACAATACGGTATTTGACAACTCCTGAATTTGCCATATCTTAATATTATTATGAAAATATAGATATACAGACAGTGTTTAGCGAAGAGAAAACTTAAATCGGTTGAAAATAGGATGTATAGTGATTTAAAAATAAATCTATATACCTGTCTCTTTCTCAAACACTTTTCTCTATGCAGCAAGTATGGCAGTACTGGCGTGTGAAGTCACATGCCAGTATGTCTTTCTCTGTCTAATCTTCAATTTCAAACCTTTATAACTTTGTTATTTGTAAAGGTAGCTTAAAAATTGTTTCTCTATTCGATAACAGGCATTGTGTAGTTTTAATTTATAAAACATATACAAAATAGTCAAATACCGTATTATAGTAGGTTAGTTTAGGTTGATATTTATACAGTCTATGTACCTACACGGTGTAATCTTTCCCGCGAAGGCGACGCTTCAGCAACCAGCGCAGCGCTGCAAATGAGAATCAGTAATCTTTTTTGCCAGACTGCCCGAATTTGAGCATATGTATGTACATAAATGTCTATTTATTTGGTCCTCTCTGTAGCCTAAAGGGTCGGACAGATATCTTCAAATGAGGTATCATTAGAGTTTTTAGGCGCAGATGACGTGCGTTTACAGGAGTGAACATTTTCAAAAACTTAGTCCAAAAGTGACTGATTCTCGTTCTCTGCGTGTCGCCTGCGTTTAAACATTCGCTGCGTGCATAGGCCCTAAGATTTTCTTTTATAAGTGTTTGAATCAAATCTTTCTTTTATTACATAATGGTATTTTATACACAGGGCTGGCTGAACGTGGATAAAGAGCCGCGCTGCGTATACGTGCGCGCGCGCAGTCCGTACGGTGATATTATCCGCTACCACGCCTTCAAGTTTAACTTCTGCATATGCACTCTCATCTACAACTACGACAACAACAACACAGTCTTCTACTATTATGAGTGGTATATTCCCGTCGAAATGAAGAAAGACATTACTTGGGATTTATTTTTTTATAAATAGTTATGTAGACGAAAAATTATTGTCATCAACAACTCTTGTACAGTTAATGATAAAATACAAAAAATATCACCAGGAACTTTGTCATGCCTCATCAAGTCGTCAATATAAAGTATACAAGTTAAATGTAAATCTATTCTAGGCGTATAAGTGAATGATGAATCCGGAACGTCAACAACATCCATCTAAGTAACCGTAGTTAAAAGTGCTTAGATACTTATTAAGGCTTTTTTACACTTAGCGAAGTAGCAAGTGCGAGTGCGAAGTGCGAGTGTAAAGTATAGTGAATACCTAGACGCTCGGCCTATTTTTGCCTGTTAAGTAGTTGTTAAGTGCATAGTAGGTACGGACGAATGCGAGCGGTATAAAAAGGAGGATTTTCTTTGCCATAAACTTTTAGGTTTCTCGATTTCAACTAACATCTCATTCTAAATTACTGAAGCGATTACTTACCACGACTATACTTTTTTAAATATTTCGTAATTCTATTCGTTGTTCGTCCTTCATTTTGTTCTACACTTTGCACCTGCACAAAGCACAACTAAGCAATGTGAAATCGATTTTTCAACACAACACATCATCGTAAAAACATGTTAACTAAATCACTTATTACCTGCACTTACTATTTCACAAAGTGTAAACAAGCCTAGATCAAATATTTTTAACACTTCACTTATAAAAACTTATTTTGATTATCACACCACTATTCTGACTTGTCAGTTTTTAGTCCACCAGCGGGAAGAGGAGGTGGAGGGACGTTAGGTATAGCGGGGTCTTTAGATGAATAGTTGAGTAAGTTTAAGTCGTTGGGCTCGGCGGGCGGGACGTCGTCACGGGACGGGCTAACAGCCGGCGCGGGCGCACTAGCCCGCACTGGTACTACGGAGCTCTGCGGCCCCAAAGCATTGACCAACGACGGCCGATATAAAGGCGGCAAGCTCGCATACGGGTTGAACGCAAACGGATCGTACGGATCGTAGAATCTGAAGGGGTACGAATACGTGAAAGGCCCGACTTGCGTGAAGCCGTTGTAAGCCGGGTCTATGCGTCCTAATGGAAGAACGTGAGGAGGTAGCCCGAATTCATTCAACGGTATAGGAGACTCCGTGCTGGGCGGTGGAGGTGGCGCGGATGAGGGTTTGACGTCGGATTCAGGTTTTGGCTCAGACGGGGGTGGTGGGCTCTCTTCTTTTTCTGGCGTATTTTCTTCTGGCGGAGCTTCTGAAGACGCTGTCGGAGATTCTGGAGCGGCCGCAGGGGCCGCTGGCGGTGGCTGCTGGCCCTTAGGAGATGCAGCCGGAATCGGGATCAGACCCTGAAATCATTTAATAAGTGTATTCGGTAATATAATTTTGAAACTTTTGAGATTTAAGGGAACGTGGCAAATTATTTTTCCAAATCGCTTATTTTATCTAGGTAGAAAAAGTAGTCTTTCTCATTTGGGGATAGTCATATCACATAATATGTAAGATTTTTTTAAATCAGATCCGAAATTAAATTAATTAATTTCTATCCCGAGGGAATTTTGCATTATTCCGGATGAAAAGTAACTTATGTCAATTCAAGGATAGTGTAGCTTACTAACGGTGACAGAATTTTTAAAATCGGCTCAATAGTTTCAGAGATTCGACTACAAACAAAGAAACTAATTTTATTTAGATATTTCCCTATCCCGTGGGAATTTCGAAAAATCTTTCCTTAGTGCACCTCTACAACACTCGAGGTACATGTATGCCAAATTTCAAATCTCTAGCACCAGTAGTTTAGGCTGTGCGTTTTCTGTCAGTCAGTCAGTCAGTCAGTCACGGTACTGTTTTATAGGTGTAGAGATATTTGGGCACATGGTTGAGTTAGTATGATTAAACATCTCTGTTAAGGTTTTTTTTATTTATGTTTGATAAATTTCTCCATACCTACGTTGATAGATGTTCAAAGTATACCGCATCAAAAATGTAATGAAATGTTGAATATAAAAATCCGATTGCAAATTATTCGGTCAATCAAAGTAACTCGACCATCTGCTGAAGCATTCCAGAACAAATTTAAGACACCTTGTGTTAGTAATCACTGTAATCAGCAAAACGGTGCAGATGTACTGGTTTGTTTGATTTGGTTTGGTTTGATGGTATTTTATCGGAAAAGTTTGTAGGGCAGAAGTACTGTTTGTGGCCACTGTACCGTTTGTGGCCATTTATTGTTTAAATATACGTTTGAAATAAATTTATAGTAATAAATCATTATAAACTTTATTCGTTTCAGTATAAACTTTTGAAAACTCACTAAACATATTCGTTTAATACTATAACTTTTTATATATGACTAATGTCAACTGGCCAAAAACGGCCTTAAGTTGGCCAAAACCGGTACTTCTGCCCTATTTATCGTGCTGTCTCAATAAGTTTCAGTACCCATTCTCATTCGAAGGTAGGGTTGCACTTGTATCTCACTTTCTTAACTAGCTTACTAAAGTTAACTGAAGGTAATTGAGAAAGTAAGATAAATTCAAACTTATTCGATAAAATACGATGGAAAAACAATATTTGCTAGATCTTTACAGTCGTACATTTGACACTAAATAATAAAATTCCATAGTAATATATATGAAAATGTCACTCATTTTCATTTAATACACTAGCTGATTGACACTTCGGGTTCCGTCTTATTTCGATTGAAATCCGACTTTTCCCGATGGAATAGTTACTATTCAATGGTACATTGATAACCAAGGGCTGAAAGTGACGCATTTGACCCGAGATATTTCGGCGCTCGAACGAAATGAGAGCGCCAATAGCTCGAGGGGAAATGGGTAATATCACTTGAGTTAGACATTCTACTTTTCATTTCGACTATGAGGAAAGTAAAATACTACACGCACATTTTGTAAAAGAGGTATATTAAGAATAACCAAAATAATGCTACCTAGGTATTAAGTTGGTTAATAATTGAATAAATAATATTGTAAATCTGTTTTAAAGTAGGTAGTAAATAACAATAAAGCTTTTATATAGAAAAAAAGTTAGCATTGGATATTACAGAGTTCGTATGAAAAAGAATTCTATTTTGAATGGCTTTTGGTCGATAGTTTTTATGATTTATTAAACTACACGTAACAATAAAAAATAAAAAAGAATAACCAGTTGAAATTTCAAATGGATGTTCGGCGTTCAACCTTCAGTGTTGTAAGTATATTTAAGCTCCTTGGTCACGACACGAGTCACGATGTGCATCTAGATGGCCATGCCGACATGAGAAAAAAAAGTTTTATGCTATCATGACATTATGGCGGGCAGCAGAATAGGAGAATCATTTTAAATGTTGATTTTCTGATTTACGGAAAAAAATAGACCAACTGTAAAATGTTTTTAATGTGCACCTATCGTAATAAGCACGTCTTTTAATGTATAGCTGAATTTAGACATATAAAAGTTTTTTTTTTAATAATATGACGTAACTCAATTATCATCGACTCTGTGGCTAATCGAAAAATTAAAGAAAAAAAAACTTTCCACCCTAGAGATGAAAACGCAATTTTCCACCCGGCTATCAACTCATGAAAATTAAACTTTCCGAACAGGAGAGATGAAAAACTATTTTTATTTCTACGGAGTCGAATATAATTGAGTCACATCAATGACACTTTTTATTCACGTTTCGGCATGGCCATCTAGATGCACGTTGTGACCAAGGAGCTTATATACAACACTGGAGGTTGAACGCCGATCATCCGTTTGAAACAAGAAATTTTATCTTTATTACGTCACGAACATATTCCATCTCTTTCTTTAGTTAGGTTGAGAAAGAGATGGAAGTCATTTGTGAAATGTGAATGAAAGAGAAGGAATATATAAATAAATAATAAAATAAAGGTCAAACTTATTCGTTCGGCGTTCAACCTCCAGTTTTGTAAATAAGCTCCTTGGTCGTGCGTGACCAACTCGTTTTTTTTATAGTTGGCCGTGGCAAGTGGCCAGGTCGAAAAGGTACCGTTGGAGGTTGGATATAAGTAAATTCAATTTATTATTGTTCTCATTTTTTTTAGTATTTTACTTTCCTCACAGTCGAAATGAAAAGTAGTGTCTAACTCGGGTGAAATTACCCATTTCCTCTCGAACTATTGGCGTTCTCACTTCGATCGAGCGCCAGAAATATCTCGGGTGAAATGGGTCACTTTCCACCCTTGGTTATCAATCTACTAATGCACATCTGTACTGCCTGATATGGTAAAGAAAAATTTGCTTCATACATTACTGATAGGGTAATCGCCGTAGAAAACAGGCGAGTAGGGGAAGCCGAAGTCGTGTATCACGGGCTGGTAAACCGGATACGCTTTGCTCGGCTCCAAGTTCTGGTTGGAGGTAATGAGTGCGTTGTAAACCCTCGGCACGCGTCCGGGCTCCGGCGCAGGCTCGGCTGACGACAGCGCCAGCACCAGCCATGCTAACTGGAATTAAAACGAAATAATATTTTAAACTTCATAAACTTCATTCTTCACAATAGTTTGTAAGGGTCGTCCCTGAGCAATCGACACGTAATAGGTTGAGGCCAACCAAAAACCGTTTAAAAAGCAGCGTCTTTCTCGCTCGTATAGCGTAGATATTCAGCTTTTTTTGAGCAGCTAAAGCCAGTTTAATGGCGACGGATGCTTAGAGATCCTAATTGAAGGCATTGAAAGAGACACCATAATATATTAGGATATATTTAAAATCAAATTACTATACTCACTTATTTTTGACTAACCTAGCTTATAAGGTTACAATACAAAAGTTAAATCACAAGGCTTAAAAAAATAATCATCAACCCTAGGTTATAAATGAAAGCCCTATAGATATTGACACTATATAACCCTGTGTTAACACTTGTCATAGTTACTCATAAATAGTTAACTCTGGACCGCCTAAGAGGAATAAAAATTTCATGCAAACTTACAAACATACCTACAAATACTACTCAAGAAATGGATTATTGCAGAGATTGTGGTTTTAACTTTCACTGGCGATGAGTACGTATCATAATGAATTAGGAAGGACACAACCAGTGGCGTAGCGTGTGTATCAGCCGCCCGGGCGGAAGAAAATTTTGACAGGCTTATTTAGATATTTCAATTTAAAAACTACAGTATACTTATATAGAGATTACCAGGGCCCAAACTATCTCCATACCAAATTTCATCTAAATCGCCTCAGTGGTTTGAGCGCGAAGAGGTACTTAAGAGACAGAGAGATGAAAGTTAACTTTGTATTTGTAATATTAGCAAGGATAAAGAAGTGAAAATGTAACTCTTTAGTCGAAGATACAATGGAATGATTTAAATAATAATAATATAATACATAAACTCATAAAAATAAACAACTATGTACAGATATAACTATACACATATAAGTACAATACAAACAATGTTTAAGAATGAGATAAAGAAAATTGTTTTCAATATTTAATTTAAGGAGGTGTGAGCCACATCTTCCTCAAGCCCCCTGAACGATCCCAATGTAGGACATATTTAGCCTAATGAAGTAATACGGTATTTGACAACTCCTGGTTTTGCCATATTTTAATATTATTATGAAAATATAGATATACAGATAGTGTTTAGCGAAGAGAAAATTTAAATCGGTTGAAAATTGGATTTACAGTGATTTTTGAAAAATCTATATACATGTCTCTTTCTCAAACGCTTTTCTCTATGCAGCAAGTATAGCGGTACTGGCGTGTGACGTCACATGCCAGTATGTCTTTCTCTGTCTAATCTTGAATTTCAAACCTTTGTAACTTTGTTATTTGTAAAGGTAGCTTAAAAATGGTTTTTCTATTCGATAACAGGCATTGTGTAGTTTTAATTTATAAAACATATACAAAATAGTCAAATACCGTATTATAGCAAGGATGCATATTACTAACGCAGAGGAAGCTGCGGCTTGAAGATTAGTATATTATTCATACCTTATTATACTTTGAGCTTTGATGCACTTATCGCAATTCAATTATATCAACCACAGTAATCTTCGTCCTAGTTTTTTACACGATCGTGACCGGAACCAGCTTCTATCCTATGTACTCGTTTTAACAGTTTTAGCCTATAATTTTCCCAGTTTATGACGGCAACTAGTTTATTGAATCTCATTAAATAGCCGTACAGCAATTAGGATTTGCCTTGAACACTGCGTCACCGATTCTTGTTGCCCGTCTAGAATAACATAATTCTGCTAAATGTGATTCTACAAGCTGTTTTCAAATTATTCTGGAATACATATTTCAGCAGGTGCAAGATGGTTGGGATAGTTTGACTTAACACTGGTATACAGATTTTTCAGGTAGGCCTTTTTCACAGTACTTACACTTTGAACATCGACAAATGTATGGTAAGTTTGTTGATCACACACAATATAAAAAATATGAAAAACATTTACAATCAAGAATATTCAATCAATCAAACTAACCTACTGACCACGTGTTTCTGAGAAAAAGGTTCTTGACACTCTCTGTCAATTTTTACGGTTCCAATTTTGCCAAATGAGACATAATACCCTAAGTAAATTAAAATCACGACTCACCACACAAGCCATACCACAAGCGACCATAACACAAGCTTTGCTAAGCTTACTTTGGGACTAGGTCAATTGGTGTGAATTATCCCGTGATATTTATTATTTATTGATTTATTAAAAAGAGAAAATTCAAAGACTCCATTATTTTTAAAAGTCGCTGAACTAATGTTGTTCAGTTTGACGAGGACGACCTAATTTTTAATTTTTTGCTCGTATTACATGCCACACCCGGTATAATGAGAATAATGACAAATATGCATAATCTAAATTGTGCTTTTTTCTTGGCTAACAGGTGTATGGTTACGAAATCTAGGGCACATATATTGTCTTTCATTTAATGTGAATGCAAGGAACAACGTAATATATTTTGTCTTGGTACAAAATAAGAACTGTTTTAGTCGTAATAGGCTAAAACGTGCAGGTTATGTCGGTGCCATTATTTATGATCATGATGATTTTTAATCGGTGATCAGGGGGGTAAATTGCTTTGTCTTTCTTGCTGTTTAAACACTCTTAAAAACAACAAAAGCAAAACACAAAGCAAGTCAACTTGGGCGTTAAAGCGGGAAAATTGATGACGCTTAAAATTATTGCATTTTGCTGAAATATTTGTTGTCATTGGTGGCATATCAATACGCACGGAGACATATCTGAATATCGAAAATTAATATATCTCGATATCGAAAGTAGGTTAGGTTCGATATTTTGACCGTCGATATTTTAACTATCGATGTTTAACTTTTCGATATTCAGATACATGCCCATACGCACAAACCTCCTCTCACGAACGAAAAAGTTTGAGAAATAGAATAGGTAATTGTTATACGTCATTTCTAACAGCCTTATTAAACTGAACTGGGTTTTTAATTAGAAAATTTAATGGAAAATACTTTGTAGCCAAGATTAATAATTCAATAATACACATTGAATATGGAGCAACAGGTGTAAATAAATATTCATGTTTTTACATACTGTACCAACAATCATACCATACGTGTAGGCTACAGCTACGTGGGTACGCATTTTAATGTCGTATTGATACATTAAATCAAAATATATTATTGTAATACAAGAATATAAACTCTGTTTTCTCATCGAGCAGCAGTGCAGGCAGTTTTTACCATAATTGTCATTGTTATTAACTTTATATTATATTATCTACCACATTTTTCAGAGCGTGAAATCTAAAAGATAAGTAAGTATTTGATTGTAACTGAATTGCTTAATTTGATGAACTTATTGAATATCAGCGTGAAAAAAAGCATTGCATAGTTTCATCGTTCTGTAAGACTAATATTTGGCTGCTCTGATATCATTAAAAAATGACATTTCTGGAACCAATATTGTAAAATTGTAGTGTGAAATATATTTTTTTTAGTTTTCTCCTGGCATAAAAGTATGTCCGTGCCATGCCCGGTTTTAAAATAGGACGGGCCCACCTCTTCCCGTGGGTGTTGTAAAAGGTGACAATGCAATGGGACCTAAAAATTTGCAATTTTGTACATGAAACTACCGTGAGACTCACTCATTTTAAATGATAACAACACGGATAACTCACTTCTGAAATCGAGTTTAGCTCTACATGTTTCGCCTGATCCGTAATCCTTCTTCTGGGAGCAACACGACTCGGCGCTCGTCGTGACTGGACCGAGTCGCGTTGCTCCCAATTCAATTTAATTATTCTTGATCTATAAAGTGTTAATCTTATGTCATTAGCAATAGAGATGACAGCAAGGTGATCTATTGGGTCTTAGCGTGTCGCGCACTCGGATGTTTACCTTCCCACTATTTATGTTATATACCAGCCGTTATCCGCGTCTCCGTCCACGTAGAATTCGGTTTTCGCTATCCCGCGGGAACCATGCAATTTTACGGTATAAAAACTATCCTATGTCCTTCCCCGGGATGCAAACTATCTTTATACTCAATTTCATCTAAATCGGTTCAGCGGTTTAGACATGATGAAGTAAAAAACAAATAAACAAATGAAAAGTCTTACAAACTTTCGCACTTATATTATTAGTGGGACACAATACAACGCACTCAGGCATTGACAGAGCTTTTAGAACATACTGAACCCGATCATGACATATATTACAAGAATCACTTGTCCTTTTTTGTGGCACGTTCCATTTCTTAAGCCTTGAGGGTAGGTGCGGCCAAGGTGCGCCATTGTATGCCGACTTCCGGATCTCGAATGGCCACGACCCGAGACTTATTTGGCCAATTAAATACCCGTTAAATAAACAAAGGAATCCTGGAAACTCGGTCGTGTTGCGAAATATGGAAACGTCAAATATTTACGGTGTTGCGTCGAAATCCGTGGACAAACAGTTTTCGCGCTTCGGGCTAAGATGACGACGGAGTCATGTTCCATACCAATTAAAGGTAGTAAATCAATACGTCTATGATGCAATTGCTTGTACGTACGTATAATTTGAAATGAAAAAAAACAAACATTAGGTCAAATTTTGAGCCGCCAACATACTTCTATTCATTTGATATGGAACAATTACTCTACATTAATCGTCGTCCCACATTGTACTTAATTGGACGAATTTGCTTGTTATCAAGGATTTAAGTAATTTTATGAGGCGGTCTGGAAAAAGATCCTTTAGCACATAACTATTTTTAACCTACTTATCTTTAAGGCCGTCATTGAGGGGACTAATAATACTACGTTTACTTATTGTGTTCTAAACCTGTCCCTAAATAGTGTATCAATAATCAAGCAACCAACCAATAATCTTGAACGTGAATTGTTTGGCTCGACTTATTTTTTTGTGTTCATGTCATGTATTGAGAAGCATTTAATTGTTGTAGGTAGTTAAATACCCACATTATTTGTTACTTTGTTTCGCAACAAGCTAAGCGCTCGTGGGAGTAGGAAACATATTGTCGCGATAATCTTTGCTGTGTCTTAACAATTTCAGACACATTAACCTACATCTTAATGCTCTTGAAAGTTTGCACAAGCCTAATTTGACACTGGGCTCCAATTGCAATTAGGCAGTAGGCACTGTCAAGAACTTTAATTCATGAGAATACCAGAAACACACACATGAGGAACCATTTCACAGTAAACGTCATGGTGACATCGCATTACTCGTAATTAACAAGGAACATCGTAATGCTTTTTCCTATGAAAAGGTGCCATGGTGGCTCATAAATTAAAGTCTTTGACCGGACCTAGGTTTTGAAAATCCGATTCATTTGAAAAACTGTGTATTAACTTTTTGCACTGGAAAACTTGAAGAAAACTATTCCCTGCTGTTGGGACAGATACCATACCTGATACCACAGAAAATTTATCTAAAAGATGGCGTGACACTATATAATTTGAACAAACCTTTCAGACACTTAGTTTATCTGTCGATCTTTACGACTGCAGTGTAAATAAGAAGTAACTTACTCAGGAAAAAAATCCAAGTAATTGTTTTTTTTTATCAAACTTTTCGGAATCATTGCCCGGAACATTAATCTTCTTCCCTGAGGTTAATAGACTATTTTCTCATAGCACTCGATTGTTCCGATTGGTCTTGCTTTATAAATAGTATCATGCTATTCCATCATGTACCCGAACAAACGTCTCCAACTGCATGACAAATTGAAATGCCAAGGTCCCATCGAACTGACCGCAAACCGTGCGATACTCTGTAGTTCATTGATATTGTAATATTTAAGTACCTAGACATCATTTAATTATATTATAAAATAAAATTTATAGAACAGATCAATAAAATAAAGCGTTGAAGCGCAATGTAAATTTTAATAAAACTTCTTTTTTTAGACTCTTCTTTTTAAACCTTCATTCATACTGGCTGGCAACGAAGTTCAGTCATACATAGTATAAACTTTTTAAATTTAGTTTCAAGTTGGCAAATAAGTAAGCATACTTGGATAAAGCCAAAGATTAGTATATTACTTCGATACGTTTACGCACAACACGCATCATGCATGTCTCCATTACCGTCGTATTACTTAATATTCCAAGATTGCTATGCTTTAAATATGTCATTTGATCGCTTATCGGAAAATACAAGGCTAAAGAGTAAATTTAAATAAAAGATTAATAAAATATTACAAGGAAATGTAAAAGATTGGCATTTAAATTCTTCGTTCAATGCAGTAAGGTGAAAGAATGATAAATGGTGTAACATTTAAAAGGAGGTTTGTGCATCATTGTGCATTCCCTGTTAAGGCTGCAGGGTCGACGAACCGTGTCGAGCTGTAGTCTGCTGCAAGCATTGCGTTGCATCTAAAAGCACGAAGCTCTCACTCTATAGGTACCTACCTACGTATATGCAATGCTGGTATAGTAATTTTCTTTGTTATAAAGAGCTTTCTCCTCACATTTATCCACTTAATCTATTTCGCATTTTAATGCTGGGCTCAATCATTAGTAAAAAACCGACCAAGAGCGTGTCGGACAAGCCCAAGATAGGGTTCCGTAGCCATTACGAAAAAAATCAAGTAATATTATGTGCAATATAATACAATTAAAACACTTACTACAGTCTTAAAATATATTACCAGAAAAAGAGCGTATCTTCACGGCACTTACGTCCTTTTGTTGAGAAGCGCAGTTTTTCGGCAATAACTCAAAAACGGTATATCCGATCATGTTGAAACCTGTTGAAACCAATTTTCGTTGAAAGTTATTAAGCGTTACCTTTCCATATTTTTTGCATATTTTATGGACAAACGGTTTACAAGATAGAGGGGGGGGGGGCACAAGTTTTGCTACTTTGGGAGCGATTATTTCCGAAAATCTTCACTTAATCAAAAAGTTCTTGAGAAACCTTACTATCTTTTCAAAAGAGCTGTCGAACTATGTGCCACGCGTTGATGCGAGTTAATTTTTTTTTCTATTTTTGTATGGGGCAACATATTTTTTCAGCGTTTTTTGGCGTTGTTAGGCAACCAATAGGTGACAGCCGGCAGTTGCTAGGGGCAACGCGAGTGACCCTATGTTGTTTGAACGTTTACCTATTTGTTGTTTTATAAAACCTTCGATAGTATATGGACTTCGGTAGTATGACTGTCACTAAGTTCGTGGTTTATTCATTTTAGTACAGCATTAAAACTGAATAACAATTTATGAACCACAAACCTCAAATAACTCGACTTCGATATAAAGCGCTCGCCAGCCTGTAGAGTCCGCATCGACACTATGTTTATTGTTTTTTATTGTTTATTATTTTTCACAATATATCTCGTCCGCCGATTTATTGAAGATGAATCGCGCTGACAGCGACTTTTTTTGTGCCGCGGCACATGACAAGGGTTTAGCGCCATCAACCACCGACAGCCAAAGAGGATGAGAATTCAAAATTGTTCTTTATTCAAAACCCTTAATGTACGAGTGCGAGTCGTACTTGACCGATTTTTTTGTTTTATTTAAAATCACCAGTGAAGAAACCGTTTAACTTAGTAATTGATACGGTGATTATCGGCACCAAAGCACACGATATTTGCACTACTTCAAACAATGGAGCAAAAAAACCCGTCAGACACACCGAAGATAGAAAAAAAAAACAGAAGCGGAAAGAATGTTTTGTCACTTGCTGTATTATAACTTTATGCCTGTTAGTTGCAGATAATTACTAAGGCGACACTTTTTTCATTCTATGCTTCAAGTAGCACTGAGGTACTGCTTTTTTTTAATCAAGAATATTTAGTTATGAAAATACTGAGCTACAAACGATCATTAACCTATAAATCTCTACTACAACGTGTATTTTTTATCTCTCCGTGCTTAAATTTATTTTGAGCGTCTAAAAACATCATATATACTTAGGTATAGTCGACCAAGAAATTTTTACCACCCTAAGGTTCAATGTTATTTGTAGCGCTTAAAACATCAAAGCCTATATATACAATCTAAAGAAAAAATACATATTTTAGCAAGTATATCATGGACCAGACTATTTTAGGATCATTCATTGCATTATAGTTCTAATTTTTTGACTTTTTGGCGTTTAATTGTACTGAAAACTGCAAGCGAAAGATTATCAAGGCATAATCATTAACACAATTTTTTGAACATTTTATACCCTGTGACATTGTGATTGATAAGGTCTATGAGCGACAAAACAGATTGCGTTTTTACGACCTATGTGTCGCTATTACATTAACTATTATATGACTTTATAACACTTCCCACTCAAAGATATCGTAATGAATTGGAGCAGGAAATATTTTAAGGTCGATTAGTATAGGCAAGTTCTAAGAACTAATTTAAATTGATAGATTGGCGGAAAAGTTTATTAGTTTGGTATAGTACATTAGGTACTGTTGAGGCCGGGAAGTAGGGGGTTGCCGGCCAAGTAGATATAAGTAGATGCGATAGGGATGCGACGCCGGCAACCCCGCGTTCCGGCCGAGGCTTGTATAGTGCTTTTCTCAAACAATAAAATAAAAAGAAAACAAGAAATGGATGCAGTCTCGTTGCCATATTGTGTGGCTGCTGGCGCGGCGGCTGCGTGCGACGGTGCTGGCGGCGGGCGCGCGCCGTGCCGCAGCTCGCGTTGAAACAAGAGACAGAGACAGGCGCATTGCCGGCCGAAGGCGGGAAATTTGTATGAAATTTCTTTGCAGGCCGCTAGAGTGACCGCGCGATACTTTCCGGCCTATTACTTGTAACACAACGTCAATATTTAATGTCATGTTTTTGGAAAAACTTATTACTCATCGCTACTGTCACTTGAAAATGAACTTCGTGGTTTCTACTAACACCGTTGCTTAGCGGTAGGCCGACTGGTAGGTGAATATATAATTAGTGGTTTTCAAATGAAAGTGTGAAATCTATTTTGTATAATCTGTAACAATACACCAGTCTCGTAAAGATAAAAAAAATAGTAGCGGCGCCACTGTAGATGTATTATGATTTATTTATTTATTATTTTATTTAATTAATTCAACCAAGCGTCCTTGTGTCTAAAAGTGTGCAAACTTTGATACTAAAACCTATTAACAAGCACTAACTCTACGAAATGTTCAAACGTCTCAACCAGCCCTATTACGGGACTGTATGGGGTAGGCAGTCTTTGACTTAACATTTTTCTTCCATTTTAAAGAAACATAAATACTACACACTAAATAAGTGCCAACGTACATAATACTAATCACAATTGACATACGTACAGGAGATAATTAGAATACTTAGGTCTAGGCCTAGGCGCTCTTATTGAAACCTTAGGTATGTTTGTTTTTCGTTTGGTCTATTTATATATTAATGCAATAGTGGAATAGGTATAAAGTATGTAGACTGAAATATCAGTCACATTGAATGAAATTTGCATTAAAAACCTTTTATTATTTTTACAATCACAGTTAAATCGCACATGTAAGTGTATTAAAATAACATTTGTTAAACCTCGACAGTGTTTAGAAGTGTGGAGTGTTGAGGGATGAAAGGAGGTCTCTAATCGAAAGTAAACTAAAACTAGTGTGCAGGTCATAGAGACCTTAAGGGTTCATGTTTCTTATAATTTTCCAAATATAGGGTGATTCTGTAGATGTAATTATGACCAATGTTTGGCAAATCAGTTAATTATAGACTACCTAGCATTAAGTAGCAGTGATCAGGGAGATTAGTGTTCCTTTGTTTTTAGTATTAGGTATCGAGTAAGTTGTGTGTTAACTAACACTACAGTAAATTTCACTAAAAAATAAATTCGAATGTTTCATGTAAATACGGTGGTAAAACGACTTGTGTATGCATTTACTGAGTCATGTAGGATTGATTATAATCATGTCTCTAGTATCACCCTCCTGGTTCCAGTGATGTAATATAGAACAATAAAGGTTGTCACTCACGTGCAGTCGCAGAGGGAGCCGCGGGGTCATGTTGCGCGCGCCTCGACGAGTGGTTGTCGAATGGCACCGCGGTGGTGCGCCCGCGCTGCCTGCGCCGCGGCGCGCGAGCTGCTAGAAGCGCCTAGCGCTGAACTTAACCCCAGAAAGATTTTCGACATTAGTTACTCGCGTTACTCTAGTTCGCGTTAGTGATAGTTAAATTATTTCGATAATATTCGTTAATCCGTAGTGAACGACAGAAAAATCAGAATGATGGACTGAACCAGAATATATAATCGACTAGTCTGTTATACGCGCCTGCGACTTCATCTGCGTGAAATTATTTTATGGCTATCCCGCGGGAATTATGCAATTTTTCGGGATAAAAACGATCCTGTGTTCTTTACCGGGCCTCAAACTATCTGTACCTACACCGAATTTCATCTGAAACGGTGCAGCGGCTTAGACGTGATGAGGTAACAAACAGACTTACAAAATTTCGCATTTTTAATATTTAGTGGGATGTCTAAGAGCGGAACAAACCAACACTGGTATTGAGTAGTGGTTCACAAAGTTCTGCTAAAGATTGGAACACACTAAGTATTGATGTAAAGTATAGCCCATCACACCGCATGCTGCAAACAGTTGATGCGTTGCGTAGTTGCTGAGGCCAATGGTAGCATCCACTTTTCATCGAGAATGCAAATCTTATTTGTGTTACAAAGTATGGGAGCTAAGTTTCTTCAAAGATTTTCGACAGAGATCTTTTGTGCAACAATGTTACTTGACTTTTTACCTTGTCCTCGGCTTAAAACCGTTGTACATACTTGGTAAGGCGTTTAAAATAGAACCAACCCAATAACGTTGCGATTAGGAAAGTAAGAGGTCTGGACTAAGTTACTTATAAAGAAAGTGCATAAAATTATTTAACGGAATGCTGATGAAAATATTAAAAAATATTTCTGAGAAGGCTTAAATCTGAGTGTATTCGATTGCCTTAAAACATAGTTTTTCAAGGTGAATGATGGCACCTTCCTATAGACGTTGAAAGCTCTCATTTGGGGTTCTCAATGACAATAGATTGCTCAGGGAAAATTAGTAGGTGTACTTAGTAAAAAAAGGGGGAGTTTTATAAAAAATCTCGAAGAAGTAATCAAAACAAGACTGAGAACCTAATTTCTTAAATAAACTTGTAGGTATATAAACGTGAATATTTTAGGTAATAACATCATGATTTAAATAGCAAAATATGTGACAGCCACTTCTAGGTCTCTACATCAGTCACAGCGTCCTTGCTGGCGAATGCAGCGGCACGCCCAGCGGCGGTGCTTTGTCCTACTAAACTCATAAAGCTTATCAATTACAATTAGTCTTATTTAGAACATTACCTTCTTATGATTTTAGCAAAATGTGTCCTAGAATGTAAGCTTACAGGTGCGAATCAAATTATAAACTAAAGTTAATGCTTAAAAGCAAGTGGTTTGTACAGTTTTTGTTATCAATTGGTTTCGTGGTAATATAATCTTAGTGCATGTAGGTAGGTATTGCAAAAAACATGGTTACAATAACTTAACGTCAAAACTGGTTCCAGTAAGTCGTAATCAAAATTTCTGATAACTTACCTACCAGAAGAAAATAAAATTAATCCAACATTAAAGAGTGGAGATTAAATGAGGGCGCCAGTCTATGTAACTGTAACTTTGACGTAAAAGGCTTGAATATAGCAGCTACTTGTTAAGAACTTTTTAGCTCTTCTTTCAGTAATTTTCTACCCTTTACCATTTATTATCGCATACTCGTAAGTATACCTATTAACTATCTAAACAACTTTAAAAAAGTAACAAAATCGCCGACATTATCATTTCAAAGTTTTAACAGTTGAACTAATTTAAATTAGCTAAGAATCGTCTCGAATAAACTAACTTTTCAATCAAAAACTTCCTTCATCAAAATAAAGATTTATCCTTCTAAGAGATATTATGCACAGCCACCCCTCTTTTTGCGTCAGGGGTAAAAAGGTAAACTAGGATTTCACTCTGTTTTTACATCTCCAAGTAAACATATAAAGTGCGGCAGCCCAAAAGTTCCGCTTCCAAATTGATGCTTAAGTACATTTTATATCTTAATTGCTGCAAGACGCTTGTCATTGGCATCGGAATATTAAAAAAATATTTTCCTCTGACCCTGAGAGTCACCTCATTGGGCAAGTTCGAGTTGTCCGAAGGCGATAGAGGCGCAACGAAAGAGTTCGTACGTAGTAGGTAAATAAACTCAATTAACATAGGAAACGGAAACAACAATGTTCACCATCTATCGTGTTTATTATTAACGTATCAAATCAAGGGCATCAAACTTTCTGTTTGCCGATATAAATAAATAAGTCAATGGTGGTGACAGACAACTGTTACACAGGTCTTATTGTCTTAAGCAAACGAATCACAATCGTTTTCACCATTTCTTTCTGTCACACGGTATAAGAAGAGTAGAAAGAGTTGGTGAATGCGATCGAGAACGTTAGCGCTTTAGACAACAAGGCCTCTGATTTAGATGGTACGAGAAATATCGTCAAGTTGCGGTAAGGTACATTGCCGTCGATATTCGATCATTTTGCCACGTAGCCCTGGTAGTAACGAAATTTCCATAATATTAGTCGCTTAGTGTACCTAAACCAAATAAATTCCTATTAATCAGTGGCGTAGCTACCAAGGGGCTAGGCGGGGCAGTGCCCCGTGGCCCTCAAGCTCAGAGGGCCCTCGAAATTCTGCTTTATAGCTGATGATAAAGTTGCTTAGCATTTTTAAAGTATTTGTATATATAATGATTTTAATTCAAAAAACCTTACCAGTTTTGATAGCAGTGGGCCCCATTTTTTTATTTGCCCCAGGGCCCTAGGTTACCTAGCTACGCCACTGCTATTAATACATTTAATTATTCTTTGACTTTGTAAAAGAACCCACCATAATTGAAGAGTAAATTATATAGCTATGTGGTTAAAAAAGCTTACTACGAGTACACAATAAAAGATTTTTTAAATGATTATAATCATTGGGAGCTTCATTTACTGTATACAATTTGTATGCCTTGCGGCGAAACATAGAGCAACAACTCTTTTTTTAACACCCCAAGTACTCTGTACTGGAATTACCTGTGTGATTTTGTATTTGAATTTGTATTTTTTTTTAATTAAGTAATATTAATCTACCTAGTTCACAAGAAAAAACATAATAAGTACTTGTGAATTTTAAACAGACACGAAATCGTATTTCTACGCAAATTTTAGTTTGTTACCTATACCTACATACTACATAGAATCAAGAGTAGAAAATGGATGAAAGATGAATGAAAATTTTGTTGCCAATAATCAATTATTTTACGTCAATATTGTGACACTTACCAACAAAAAAGTG
The DNA here is from genome assembly GCF_025370935.1 of Choristoneura fumiferana. Classification (NCBI taxonomy): domain Eukaryota; kingdom Metazoa; phylum Arthropoda; class Insecta; order Lepidoptera; family Tortricidae; genus Choristoneura; species Choristoneura fumiferana. The sequence continues at coordinate 16,004,272 of NC_133489.1, read as the reverse complement.
GCGCCCCCAATTAAATTCTACTCTATAAATAATGTCGTAATTATAATAATAAAATTATTCTATCAAAACGCAAAAGCATCAGCCCTCCACAGCAGTTTATAATAACGCCATCTGTATATTTGATTTCAAACTTATGCAAACTTGTGAGAATGAATCGGCCAATGTTAGGTACACTGCAAGCTCTACGGCTTCATGGTTATTTTGTATAGATGGCAGCAGTGATACACGTGTATTTGGACATGTATGCCCCTAAAGGCTAGTCAGTGTTACAATTTATACTCATACCAACTGTTATTTTTTGTATAGTACCTGGTATTTAGTCCTAAAATTATAATGTATACTCTTACGCTTAGTCATTTTTTTAACATAGATTTATCGTCAATTCTTTTCCAATTTTCTTAGGAATTGTACACAAATTCCTTTGGCTGATGTGAGGAATGTAAATGGCTAGGCGCCAGTCAAACTTGAACTTAACTTTGATTTAAGTAATTAAATTTTGTGAAATAAATATTACATTTAGCTTAATCGGAACGCCCGTACCGCTGAAAATTGGAAAATTCCAATGTAAGTATTTCATTTGATCGTGTGGTCCACTCCACTCAAGCGTTATAATTCAAGTATCATAAATTATCCAGATCAGATAGAAATTAAATTGTTGGCATTGGGAAAATGACGGCAATATTGGAAATCCCTATGATTTTTTTTATTCGACTGGATGGCAAACGAGCAACTGGGTCTCCTGATGGTAAAAGATCACCACCGCCCATAGACACCTGCAACACCAGGGGGATTGCAGATGCGTTGCCAACCTAGAGGCCTAAGATGGGATACCTCAAGTGCCAGTAATTTCACCGGCTGTCTTGCTCTCCACGCCGAAACACAACAGTGCAAGCACTGCTGCTTCACGACAGGATTAGCGAGCAAGATGGTGGTACCAATCCGGGCGGGCCTTGCACAAGGTCCTACCACCTGCTATGAGTATGAAAAATAATGTTCTTTTTAAACCAGTCACTATAATCTATCTATATCACTATAATCCGGGAATGAAACTTCTTCGGTAACCTAAAATAATCCGTTTGCCGAACTTGTTTCAAACTACTTCGGCCTACGATCGTTGCACTTATTAGTCTGCCTATATATGGTTCGCCGAATCCTTTTCACTGTTGCAGTCACATGCGGCGATCCATTTAGGGCAATTGCCGCATAAAGTGGTAAAAAATTGTGTACTGCATTGCTAGCAAACTACAACTCAAATAAAATTTTCGACTTACTCTTCTCATAATTCAGATTCAGCACAAGTTTTGATCACTTTCGAATGGTATTTTTGAGTACGTATGATTCCTGAAATCGGCCCCCTGGTAGCTGTAGTCTACCATGTACGTACTTACTTTACATGTACCCGGTACACTTTCAACAAATAAAATATTGATAAAATAAACCGGCGAGCTGGCGGCTAAGCGAAATGGGGACACATCAAAAAATGAAACCTGACTGAAGAGTTAAGCCGAGCTTTACCCAAACTGACGGGATAGGGTTTGTCCATATTGTTTCCTGGGCTCAGCCGTTTAGATCTAAATTTTTTGGATTCAGTTTTAAATCATTTAGTACAAATTGTATGTAAATAAACTCCTTAGGTATGTACAAAAAAATAATAGTAAACATTTTATGCAACAGTTGTATAACAAAACAGGCGAGTGGCGAGAGTTACGACGTGAGCGTAGCGAACATAGCAAGAAGAAGACGCCACGAGCTTTTTTGGATTACACATGTGTACATTGTTGCATACAATACTTTTTCTACGACTAGGTACTTATTAAATAAAAAACAATTTCAGAGAAAAAGTATACTTTCAACTTTTACATACTACTTTATTAATAACCCTCCTCGGGGCTGCCCGGTAAAATGTATGGCAAACGAAAAAAAAAGATATAAGTACACTAAACAACAATAAACGAGTGAGAAATATGGTCGATGGAAAAGTCGGTTGAAAATGACAAATATTGTCTAAAGATACATTTTGTTTTTAATTGATGTTTACTTGCCAAAGACGATGTTAACAATACGTGTTAATTATGTTGACAGCTACAGATTATGCTCGGAAAGTTTTTGTTATGTATAAAGACCATTATGAATTAAGTAAGTGGCTGCACCTTTTACGCTTTTACGCCTGCAACGTTTTTAGAATAACCTAACGAACAAAAAATTGAAATACCCCCAACTTTGTCTCTTCAAAGTTCAAATTTTGATGAAAAATGTCTAAGAATCATTGCTAGAAAACCTGATTTCAAATAAAGAAAACCGCATTCAAATTGGTTTCCGTTTAAGAACTACGGTGCCACAGACAGACACACATAGCGGTCAAACTATAACACCCCTCACACCCTCACACTGGTTGAGTTTGAAACGCGTCAGTGTAGTGTGGTGGTGGTGATAGATGGGTTTGTGTGATTTGTGTGTGTTCTTAGTGTGTGGAGGTGGAGGAACTGCATGAACACGCATATTTTGCATAAGCTTAGCTATCGTAAGGTCGCGGGTGAGCAAGGAAACTCTTTTAGTTCATTTATAACACCCCTCTTTTTGCATCGGGGGTTAAAAACAAAGAAAGTGGTTTCAGTATCGTTTTAGCAACATTACGATACAGTGCTGTTATGTACGGGGAATAGACAATTATTTAGACTTTTCCAGAATCTTGTTATGTACCTACCTACTAAGTGTATTTATGTTCTTAAATTAGGTAGTGTTCGTGATTAACTAAATCACAAATAACAGTATAGGAGTAGAAAAAGAAATAAACACAAATGACAAACATTATAAGTTATAAGTTACCTTAACCAAAGTTGGAAAACCCCCCAACTTTGTCAAAAACGGCTGAGCCGATTTTGATAAAACATGTCTAAGAACCATCGCTAAAAACCTGCTTTCAAATAAAAAAAACCGCATTCAAATCGGTCCACCCGTCTAAGAGCTACGGTACCACAGACAGACAGACAGCCATACAGACACACAGACACACATAGCGGTCAAACTTATAACACCCTCTTTTTGCGTCGGGGGTTAAAAATGCTACAAATCTCTGCCAGAATCAACTATTACAGATTTTAACATACTATTTCGTTTAGTTACAAAATACAAAAGTATAAGTAAGTATAAGACATATTTTCTGCCTGTAAAAGTAAATTGGATAAAAGTTGCGTCCCGAACACGATTTATCCTAACCCTCAATGCCGACCTGGGGAAATATAAGGAAATAAGCGATTTTCGGTGAATATCCAAGACGGATTCCCGACAAACCCCTCGGGCGTGCCTTGACAGCTATTGCGGCGCGGAGGAGGATCAGTGAGGAGTTAGCATTGAACATAACTTTTTGATTTCTAGTAAAGTTCAAACGTACTATTGAACCAACTGAGTCGTGTCCCGCTGTGGAACCTTTTCACCGAAAATGTCATAGTGATTTCGCATAGTCTATCAAGGAAAATGAATGCCATTTACTCGTACTATGAAACCGTTAATCGTTCGGCTAGGAAACAAATGGTACGACAGTCATCATCAGCCAGAAAACGTCCTCTGTTGAACAAAGGCTCTAAATAAAAAGCCACAATGAATGACAACACGCCATTTGCTTTGCCAATTACAGTTTTATGGTTTCGCCGGAAGACCAGCGCTGACTCCGACGAGCCTGCATTCCTATGCTGAGGAGGACCATTTCGGGCACATAAAATAGTTTCACATTATAACTTACCCTTTCCTTTTGTTTTGTATTTATTTTGGATATTTTTTTGTGTCTCGAATAAATGTTTTTCACTTCATTGCATATCATTTCATTTCAGTTACATAACTGTAACTCTCGCGATGTCTTAAGTCCACCTAGTCTCTGTCTGTCAAGACTCTTTGTCTCAGGAACGCGTAGAATTATCAAGCTGAAATTAATATTAAATAGGTACCTACCTACTACTCAAGTCTGGTACCCCTTGGAGTGATGAAAAAAGCAAACTTCTAAACAGACATTAAAGCATCGTTTCCATCAAAATGTGCGAGGCCGCGTTGCGAGGTACCTACGTATGTTTTTGATCAACCAATAGAAACGCTTCATTTACCTCGTCTCGCTCCGCTCAGCTGTTTCCACCAGAGATGTGCTGTGCGAGGAGCCGAGGATGCGTAAATGAAGCGCTTCTATTGGTTAATGAAAAACACATCCATCGCTACACATCCTTTATTGGTGGAAACGCTGCTTAAAGAAGATGTCTTCATACATATTTCCGGCGAATCAATCCATTATACCTATATAGTTGTACTTTCAGTTGTCACAGACACTTAAAATTTGGTAAGAAGGTAGCTGTTTTAGCTACATACCATACCACATACCAAAATATATTGTGACGCCACAATCGAGTTGTCAATGAAAAACCTGGGTTCTAGAATTTTAGAAATCATTCTATTTCAGTAATACCTACAGCCAGAATAATAATTTTTTGTTTGTCTTTTAGAGGTTGACTAAGTTACGGTCGTTCACAGGTAATCAGGAAAATTAAATTATTGGATCTTGAATAACTTTAATGAATGAAACGTTTACATTTATTTCAATAGTACATAATAATCTAGCGTATTTATAAAATATTTCAATTAAAGCCACAGTTTACAATTACAAAAAAAAAAATATTCATAATATACGGTAGGTACGCAAACTATTTACAAATGTTACACACTTAAATTACTAATATACTGAACTAAGTATAACTATCACTTCGAAATCCATGACACCTGTACAAAATCCAACTAATTTGCATTGCACTCGCTTCTATCGCAGAGGCACCGAGCGTCGTGTCAAATATACTCAAATGGTACATGACAGAGCCGTCTTACGACAAGGAGCGGTAGTTGCGGCAGGCATACCACAAAAAAGATTGCAAAAGGGCTGAACAGTATGCAAGCCCCCAGCCAAGCCATCAGAAACCACGTGGGCACAAACGCAACCTGGTCCAGCATCATATCACGCTGTATTCCGCTTGTGTACAAACATTTCCATAACATACGTTAAAAATATCGTAACTACTCAAATGATCCGAGTTGCGTCTTCGGTCGAACGTTTCTCAAGCTGTCGGTGTGCGTGCGGCTAAGAACGCCACCTGTAATAGAAAAAAAAGCGTGGTTAGTTTAATCAAGTATTATATAGGTGGTAATCATTATTGAAAGTACTTTTAGTAGGTTAATGCAAAATTATTCACGGTTCACATTAACCGCTCAGTTTTTGATAATCGCGGTCTACGAGTATATCTCATCGAAAATATCTAATAAAACCACCTTTGTTTCACGCGATTTATATATCGGGTACACAAATTATGTACTTTTGTAAATTTTGCTTTTAACTTGTGCTGCGTATCGCATACATTCATGTCAAGTAGGTACTCGTAGATGTCACTACTAAATTGAGATAAAATATTCATTAATCTTTGCGAAATTCTTACAAATGCGTTGTTAGTAAAGTTTATCAATGCGAAAAGATAAGTTTTCGATAACTATATCTATTAACTTGTTAAGTATTAATTGGTCAATAAAAGCGAGCTAATTTACCCTTCACAGTCCTCTAAAGCGTCGATAAAGGAGCGCTTTAATTGGCGACAGTTAAAATTTATCCAGAACGTTACATATATAAACATAATGGATACGTTGATATGTGCATTTCACGTTTCAAGTGGGTTTTACTGGTTATCTTTCATTTCAATTAAAAACAAACTAGGTACGAAAGATATGCTATATTTATACTCATCGCATGCATAATTTATGCCGGTCATTAAATTTATCTTTATCATAAGCTTCTTATCCTGCTGAAATGTTTTTATTTTATTCTAGAATTGGCGAGATATATTCCAGGTAGGAAGCAAAATTTGCTATCGGCAATATTATAAGATTACGTATCAAACCGGCCCTGGCAAATGCTCCGACGAATTGGATGGACCCACGTGTGTAAAAATATTTGGCAATCGGGATCTCTCGTCAATCAAATCAATCACATTCTTATCGCATAATGTCGTGGCACGGGGATCTGAGCCGAACGAGCCAATTCATTTTGGATCCACGAATCGGAAACTTACAATACATTATGTGGATTTTGGACAAATTAGGCTCCCGTCGTTATCCCGTTCAGTGGCTACATTCCGCATTAAACTGAAACGAGCACGATCGGCGATTAGCTCGTACGAAACGCCTCGGCCAACACAACAAAGTTGTATCGAATCTGTCAAGTTTCTATCGCGCTAGTAAAGCCGCCTTTTCTATAAGCAAACTGGGAAATATCCGCGCGATAATTAAGAAATGGAGTGAACCTGTCTATGATCACATTTCCAATAAAAATAGAATGTAATCTGCCGTGTTTACGCTTGACAGAGTAATATTGAGTTTTTTTCCTCCTGATACGAATTAGCTCTAATTTTCTCTGTCGTCTAAAAGTCGCTGGACCAAACCCTCGCCGGTTTATTTAAGCGAGGGAGTGAACTGTGTTTATTTCTCTGTATAAATCTTAGTTCCCTCCCACGTTCATATAACAACACCTTTTCTGTCACCTATCAAGTAAGATTGAGGTGTGTAATTTTCTGGCGAAAAGCGTTTTTATTGAATCAAGTAGTAACGTAACATAACAGTACAGACAGTACGTAGAACAGTAGTGACTTGATTAACGTGTCTCGTTAGTACTGTACGAAAAGGTCGAAAAATAAAATGTTAAAGAAAAAAAATGTTGAAAGTAGCTTTAAAATAAAGTTCAATAATAAAATAAAAGTTAAAATTTAAGTTTATTTATTACAGTTTTAGTTTATTTTATTTTATTTTATTGTAAATCCATTTTCAACATCTTTTGTTTGTACAACACACTTGTACATATCCAAAAAGAATCAAAATGGATGAGAAATATGTGTTATGTAGTAGTAACACATGGTGTTTCGATAGAGCTATTGTGCGTCTGCTAACTACATATTATTACGTTTTAGGTAATATCAAATTACCTACCTGCCAGAGTTTCTCAATGACTGATCGTTATTCAACTAGTGGTGTCACTGTCGTGTTCGCGCAGTTTTATTTGTTTTAGCTTATCTCGGCGTGTGTGCGAGGTTACGTGGATACGAGACGAGACCTTAGCTCGCGACCTCTAAAGTACCCAACTACTTACTGACAGTGACATTCAGGGTGTTGCTATTAAGAAATCGTTTGATACAGATTCTCAGTCAGACTGAGGAGGGAGGGTTATGTTTTTCGAGCGTATGTATGAATGTATGTATATATGTACGTATGTATGTATGTACGTAACAATTGTAATTGTTGGTATGTATATCCATTTCTTTTATTATGGAACCTATGCATGCAGCTTAATACGGCTAGACAGCCTTTAAGACTTTTGCACTATTAGTATGTAGCAAAGTCATCTCGGCTATGCATGGTTAATATCATTAGCAGTAGAATAACTGTAACAATTAAGTAATGTGATTTGTGACAGTATTTATTGGTGTATTGTAATTGTTTATTTACCTATTCTATATGTATATCCATTTCTTTTGGCCTCGCTGCATTAAAAAGCTAGACGGATTTTAATATATGAGTCATCATTGGATTTATCATAACTGTCGGAGTGACATAGGTTATATTATACCTAATATTTCAATATGGCGTCTGCGAGGAGGAATGAAAAAATATATTTTGTATTGTAGCAATTATGGGTACCTATCAAATGAAAGCTAATAATTCGCTTATTCTAAATATTTATGGGTTATTACACTTTAAGGAGCTGTTTCACCATCCATTGTTTAGTGTTAACTGGCGGTTAGGTGTGATGCAGTCTCTATTTGTTTTGTTCGAGTAGACGGAGACGGCATCACATTTAACCGTCGGTTAACGCTAATCAATGGATGGTGAAACAGCCCCTTAATCTACCATTTTCACATAAATATCAAAAAAGTATAAAATAAAGCATTAAATTTATAAAATCAAAAAACCCGACTGCCTTAAAAACTAAAAGGAAGAAAATAAGTCTAGTGGTCTAGAACTGTTAAGGAGCTTATTTAAAGATAAACAGTCGGGATCCATTTAAATCGTGACTAGCTCAAAAATTCTTAGTAATGAGTCCCGACTCATCATCATCATCATCTCAGCCGTAGGACGTCCACTATTGGACATAGGCCTTCCCCAAAGACCTCCAGTTGTTTCGGTTGGCAGCGGCCTGCATCCAACGTGAACCCGCGGCTTTAACCAGGCCATCCGTCCATCTCGTTGGTGACGCTGCGCTTGCCGATCCGCTATTTAACAGAGTTCTAGACCACTAGACTTATTTTCTTACTTTTCGTTTATAACGCAATCGGGTTTTTTGATTTCATAAATTTAATGTTTTTTCATAGATTTCATTCGTCGCTGAAATCGTGACTTCAGATCAGCTTTAGTACTAGCCTTAACCGAGGCTTCCCTCGCATAAGCCATTAGCGAATTGAAATTTCTTGATTTTACTAAATTTCTAGTGTAATTCCCAAAAATTACATCGTAATCTTTGTTTACGCTTTGAGGAACAACTGTACAAAATTTCATTTCACTAGACTTACTCGTAGAAATTTAGATTTTGGGATTTGAAATAGATCCCGTGGGAATCGAATGTCGGGATAAAAATAGCCCTTATGTTGTTTCAGACGTCTAGCTGACACAACCTCACAAACTTTCGCATTTATAATGAATATTAAGTAGTTAGAATAATGTTTTCTACAGGATAAAAACTGCGAATGTCTTTAAGCTTGATTTAGATGGTACGAGTTGCGGTACAATGCCATCGATGATCGATCATAAATTCAGAGCCTCGGACCAGCAATGTTGCTGGGTCCTTACGTTTGGCAAACGTACAGGATGCAGTCGTTCTGTTAGAGTAAGTAAAGGCATTTCCATCTTATTCTATCATATGACTGCTTTCCGTGCATTTATTGGCACTTGCATAATAAAACTAGCAGAATATTCCTCGTGTAAATTAAGCTTTAATGAACTCTGATTTTACGACGCATCTCTCAGCGTTATGGTCACGGGTAGACAGAAAAACTTATGGATGGATGTTATTGTGTAGACTGAGACTGATTGTGTGACTCTGTCTAACCTCATTGTAAAAGTAAATGTAATTATTTAATTATTAAAAACTGTTATAAATAAACATAACATAAACATAAATATTTGTGTTAGGCTATCATGAGAGTGAAACGGAAATTATGTGGCATATTAAGTAGGTAGGAAAATTTTCGGAACCCGGTCGAAAGGCCGCGATTTGTGGAAAAAAGTGAGAGATTGTGGCAAACTTTTATGAACGGATACAAGAATATTGGTCTTGTTCACATTCAATGTTTATGGAGTGGTCAAGGTGTTCTAAAATTAATTACAGCCAGACACATTCAAATGCTGGTGTTGGTTCCATTAATATTAAAAATGCGAAAGATTGTAAACGTATCTGTGTGTATATATTTATTACTCTTTCAGCTAACGGATTTAATGACTGAACGGATGTGAACTTTATTATGAAATTTATATGTTACCTAATAGCTGGATTTTTTGGAGTATTTTTATGCTCTTTTTATCACGATATTTCCGCGGATATTAAATGATATTGTAACGGATAACTCACTTCTTCAATCGAGTTTAGCTCGACATGTTTCGGGCTTGTTCTCAGCCCTTCTTCATAGGAGCACGCGACCCGGCAGCTGCTGCAACGCGCACTACGCGCCACCGCTCTGCTCGCGCGACTATCCTATGAAGAAGGGCTACGAATTAGCCCGAAACATGTCGAGCTAAACTCAATTTAAGACGTGAGTTATCCGTTGGCATCGTAATACACAGTCAAAGAAACTGAATCGCGTACCTACCTAGGTGGAAATTTTGTGCTACTTACGCCATGTTGACATCCCATGCATTTGCCAAGGAAATCATAGCGAAATTTATTATAAAAAGGTTGCTTGACTGTGTATGCTAGTCTAGCAACACGAAATGCTACACGTTTGTTATTCATGCATCATAAATGATGATCAGAATGTAACTGTGATGATGCCCCTGGGAATTTAATAATATCGAGGAATTTCAATTCAACCCCCAGATTTAATGATTCATGCTAGCATCCTGCGGGTAAAAGCTAGTAAATATTTGAATGAATAGGTTTAGATATGTATGATTCGTATAATAAGGAGGCCACTAAGATGATCTTATAGGATAGTTCAGTCACGAATAAAAATAACATAAACATCCAGAACAAGTTAATGGCGACCTTTGATCTAGATAACCTAGAGTCAGATAAACACCGGATGCTCTGTACAGTAGTGAAAACTATTTTTTTATCTTGTAACTGGTGTGTCACTACTAACCTTTCTGGAAATGTAATTAAGATGTTCAGAAATACATACCTTCATCACTAGTCTAATTAAAACCGTTAATATTTCATCTTACAGCGACACATGAACGAACGAACTCAATGATGAATATATTAACATTAAATTATTATTAACTAAAAATCTTTCAACGTCTTTTCATTACAAAATATCCACCAGAAATAGCAATGATCATGAGGCAACGGAGGATGATACCCATAACTTTGTAAACTGGTTTGCATGGCATTGAGCATGTGACACGCAACGACCTTTGCAATGCTTTGTTAGCGTGGACATAAATAGTAAATAAACAAAGCCGACTTATAACTTAGCAAACACTTTGTATGTGAAGCCTCAAGTTGAGAGCACTTTAAGTGTGATTGACCTGATATAATCAATCAGTAATATTGTAGGCCTTCTCCGTAACCAGCGCATTATACCTATTCATTCGAATAATTGCAACTTTAAAGTGACGATTGCCCGTTTAAAATTGACCACACTAAACAAAATTCGCACCTAGAGGCGTATATTTTGTAACACATCCTAAATTTGTATGAATAATAAATGTAAAATCTATCTGATATGGAGCTAGATATTTATATAAGTAGGCCACTCTGCATGAAGCAAGTAGGTATTACGTTTAATTTTAAATTATGTGGCCTCATTCATTGTGACTTCGGGCATAAATAAATACCAAAGTTCTAAATGATTGTCTTGAACAAGATTATTCGTTAAAACACTAGTTTACTGACCGAAGCAGTCCACTATTTCCTGTTGTACCATCCAGCAACAAAGTTCGATTTACAATTCACATAACACCACGTGTATCATTTTCACTGTCACTTTCGGCTATTCGCACAACATTGTTTATTCGAGTGTGGTTTGAAAGAAGTGCGCGAGCGCCGGGCCGCTGGCGTCGCGGTGCAACCAAGGTTTCGACACAGCCTAGACGCCGTCAGCCACTGGCCTCTCTATCCCTCAACCCATCAGGTCCATGCATACCTGAGACAGCGATAATACCAACTGCTGCAACGCCGTGGTGACTGGGTGACCTTCTGTTCTACCATTATTGCTAATATGCTAAAGTTGCTCAATCGACCACTTTAAATTCACTCCTTGTGCCAGTTATGGTGTTTTGTGTTTTGTTTTTATTTTAGCAGGTACGACAACGGTTTTCGTCGTTGCAAAAATTTCGATGAATGCTGTAACTGACGGTAAAAGAACTTGCGTACGGTAGTTATATATTGCAGCTTAGGACGTAATTCTTGCGATACTAGTAGATCAGTGGGAAACATCAAGATACCGTTACGGTCATTTCAATTATGATCAATTATGATCGCGTGATCTTAAATACTATTTTGTGGAATAATTTTGCCTTCGTGAGTTTCATCAGCATTATTTACCTAGATTGAATTGTAATATTTATAATAAAGGATTACCAACAGAGAAGTACTTACAATGTTTGAAGAAATTATAATAACAAGAATATTGTATGGGGAGTATATAAACATGGAGAGTAGAGACATCGACATGTGCATTTACGTAGTGCCGTAAGGTAGGTACAGTCAAGTGCAAAAATAAGTATCTATTCGAACCACTCAAAAATATGTTACTACGGCCTTATTGCGTCTAAATAAGAGTATTATTATTATTATTATTATTGTTAGCCTATTCTGACCCACTGCTGAGCAAAGGCCTCCCCCCAATACTTCCACTGCTCTCTGTCCCCTGCATACAAGGGCCAGTCCTTCACAAGAAGAAGTCCAGTTCAAGAATAAGAGTATGTTCATATTTTTACACTTGACTGTACATAGATGTCAATGGGAGGGCAATGTATTACTTTTATTTAGTTCTGTGGTTGCCAGCCACAGAAAATGATTCGGGATTAGGTATGTTTATAATTTCGTATTTTGACGTTTAAAAACTGCAACTTACATCATCCACAGATATTCTTCGTTTGATTTGCTGTTCTGCCTCTGCAAATCTCCGCATTGGGAACCTGCACCAAGTATTTTAGCATTAAACTCTTTAATGAAATAAAATAATTTTACTTTGCTCACCCGCGACCTTGCGCCTTCAAGGTCGCGGATGAACAAAGTAATTGTTTTAGTTCATCAATATGGACCTCCGCAAAAGTAACGCCTGATTCAATCAATTATTAAACTCCTTGCAAAATGAAATGAAACAAATATTCCTATTTATTCCGAGCCGTCTAGGAATAATAAGGAAACGTGAACAATACATTAAAACGTTACTTCTGCGCAGAAATTTTCATGTTATGGTAATATGATATGATAAGCCAATTAAATTTATATTTAATTTCAAAGAATTTGTAAACAGTTCTTGTCCTCAGGAGATTACTGAAAGATCAAAAATACTTTTTGTGTTTACATTAACAGATAGGCACAAGTACGACAAATAGACAACGAAGAACTTAATGTTTTCATAATAAATCGTTTGAACTAGAAATTAATGATGAATCGTACAATTTTGTTGACTACAAATTATAAGTGTTTCAATTTTATTGCACAATATTAAAGTTAAATAGATGCAATCAGTGGGAGTGAAAAGCTAATTAGGTGCAAGGTAATCTCTTGAAAGGGACGATTAAAAGTTTTCTTTGCAACTTACTATATGTACAATATACTAGTAAAGCTTATATTGAAGCATTTTCCAATTAGATCGATGATCATCGCATATTTAAAGATCCGGGGCTCCGAGCCATGCTGTCTAAAATGTATTATAAATTAGAACCGAACGGCTCTGTATTCTAACATAATAAAAATACTTATGTAGTATATCGTTCACTTCGCGTGCTTAAGAAATTGCATTTTACGAAGCTATAATTTGTAACACAAGCAAAAATAACGGCTCGCTAAATTGTGTCAAAAGTGATTCGTAATTTTTGCTCGTCAATATACGAGTACATTTTTTTTCTTTTCATGGACATCCGTTGAATTTATTGTCAAAAAAGTATTTCAGACAACAAAACTACGTAAGACACAAAGGGTGACCAATAAAGTTCAATGCCAAATTGTCGTGGGTAGGTACTCTGGCACTGGCAATAAGTACTGGGAATCCTTGGGCTCTTGGACAAGTCATGTGTGTGTACGCCTTTGGGCGAAGAACAGGTTTACAATCTCTTTTAACTACTGGACATACTCCTTTAACCGGCTGCTTAACTTAAGCCTCAAGGTTGAATACATTTAAAAAACATGTTAATTTAGTGACTTGTGTACATTTCACATTTGATATACTTCTCGTTATGTTATGACTTATAAGTATAAAAGTACGCAACGCAGGTGAGATATTATTATATGTATAAGGTTATTTATAATACAAAAAAAATAACTGAAATATCGCAACACAGAATAAGCCACTTAGTTAAATATTATTAATCAAGTAATTAAACTCATTGTAGTTAATGAATTAATTCGAACAGGAAAAATTGTTCGTTACAACATGTCTATAGAATGATCCAATAAAACCTAAATAATAAATAAAGTTATTTTAACATTGCTTACCTGTTTGATAATTCTGTGGATTGCTGTTCGTGCTAGTCTCACTTTCGGTACGATTCCTTGGCCTAAAAAGCAAATTCCAGGGATTGTAACTCGCAGGTGGTGACTGATTCCCAATTTTAGGCGCGTTTTTGTTAGTAGTATCCATATTTTTAAACTTTTAACTCAATATTTACTTTTATTCAGGAGGTAAAATAATTAACGTATCGATGTGACTCGTGCGCACTGCGCCGGTAGATAAATGTACAGCTTGTTATAATGACAATAATGTAACTAAGTCAGCGCCACCGACCACAGACCCAAACAATCTTGATAGCGTTGTTTTGATCCGAACGATCCCGACAGCATACGGAAACGACCGAAGCCATATTTACGTTATTGTACAATATTAAATTACTGCTTTCGATGGCACGACTGTCTGCAAATGTTGGCCAGTTGCGAGGAAATCTCAGACTAATGGCAAAGATATCAGCGTCGATCGATTCTGGATTATTATTTCTCTGTCAGCACCATAAAGTTTGTACGCTTTGTAATAATAAAATCGGACTTTGTGCCACTACTACAAAGAAACGACAATGTCATGGGCGTATAAGTTGTAAGTGTTAGTGGACATGCGTGAAGATATTCTCATTATTATTTTTTACTTGTTTTATGTTTGCTGACCATGTGTTTCTTTAAAGATGGGAAAGCATTCCACTGCACATATATAACACAATTATAAATATTTTAAGTAAGCAACCAGCAAATAAATTAGTAACTACCTATTTGGTAAGGAGACATAAATATTTTACTTGTCTTATGCTTACGGAAAATGTACCTAATAAAGCAGGAAATAGAAGCAGTTTGCAAACAGTCTGAACATACCCACCATTGCGTACGTTTTAATTTTTCTACTACTCAGAATTAGAATATCATTTCAAGTAGAGATACACAGCGAACTTGAACAAGAAGCCTGCCGGAACTCTCATTGCAGCCTAATCTACAAGCAGCATTGAAACGTGCAAATCGTCAGGCATGCTGAAACCAAAAATAACTTTAACATCCTTAAAGATATTAAAAGTTATATTATCTGACAGATACCTATTTGATTATAAAAGCGGATTTATTCTATGGAATTAGGTACTTATTTAAACTCACTTTTTAATGCTTATCGTTAGATAGTGGAATAGATAAGAGAGAGACTTACAGTAGACAACGTTAGATAGGTATAAATAAATACATGTATTACTTTAAAGGTGGTTTGTAGAATTATATTTACGTTACTTTAACTTAATTAAAACTAAGTACAGTCAGCATCAAAAGTAGCGGATCACTTCTTTACTTTGTCGTATTAGCACATTTGTCAAATTTGTATGGTGTTAAGTACGTTGCTGTAAAACGACAAAGTACAAAAGTATGCAGCTACTTTTGATGCTGACCGTACCTGCTAACAACCAACAACCAAATGTTCTTATTTGAGCCTTACATTTTCACTAACACTAACTTTGATGGTATTTTTTTATAATTTAATTATCATGTTAAGCAATAAATATCTTATGCTAAAGGGCTAGGGTCTATGAGATCCCAAACCACAGGGCACTTGTGATCCTGCATTAATTATTTGTTGAATATTGATGAATACACCAACCAAATGCACAATACGCTTTATTACGCTTTATAAATTAACTGAGCAAAAAAAATTGTTGACAATGAATCTATAATTATGTAAACTGTAAACACTTGTAATGAAACCGCTTACAAACAAAAAAATATATATTTGACCTTCATTATTTTATGAAATAATTATGTTCCATAAATTCACAACAAAGATAACAAAAGATAGCATAAATTGTCAAAGTCAATAGTCTTGTCACACAGGCATGATCATTTTATAAACGTTATAAACCGAAGAATTCAATCGTGAAATTTTGTGAACCACAAAGTACAATGGCTTATAATTAATATTGAACCGTTGTTTGTGGTGAAATAAACAAGTTGAAAAGAAAAATAGAATCATGAAGATACCGTACGTCGTATCTGCTAATACGCGCGAAGCTTACAGGACATCAGATTTGATGAAAGAGTCTGGTGGGGAGGCTGGTCGCAAAATTGTAGCTGAGGATTTCGAATGGGATGACGGCTTTACCCCGGCGCCCCTGACTTACCATGCTGCTCTCGCACTTTCTAGATCATTTCATCTCATAAACCCTCTGAATAGAATTCTACAGAAAGACGTCGACATGCTCATGGACCTATTTCCTGCAGACATTCCTCTCAAGTGCAGTGTACCTCTGATCAGAGTATGATTTTAAAATAATTTCTTTTTGAATTGGTTTCAATAGACAAATTTGTAAGATTTCTTTCTTTCCAGGATGAACAATACTGGAAAAGGTCTTTCTACTTTAAATTTCCATCACGACTAGAATTGGGGGTATCGTTTTGGAAAGGAAAGTTCTTGTCAGCTTGTCTCCAGGATTACTTGGAGAATGTTAATCCGGATGTGTTCATCGAAGAAGACGCCGTGGAGCTTGCAACTCTCGTAAATATTGGTTGTTTGTTATCTGCATCAATTTATTATAGTGTCAGTCATGGTACTCGTAATAAAGCATGATTTCAAATGCGTACTTTTTTAAACAGGTGAGCCCTTATATTTATGAATTGGGCTTGAACCAGCTTCAAATTGTCCGCCAGCCTTTGCCTCCCGTTTTGAATGACTACGTAGTCGAGGATACATGCCCCTTTAGCGTCACCAAAGTATTTGACCATATTCCTCTCGAACCAGTGCTGGTCAGACTTTATAACCTTCAAGAAATTTCCTTGGTCTTTGGAATTAACAATGTTCAAGATGGCTATCTGACGCGATATTTTGAATTTAGTATCGCTGACTGTGAATCTTTATGCCGAGGGTTGGAAGACTTGAGACATTTGAAGCTTTTCCGCATCAATCGGAGCAATCTGGATTGTTCAAAAGTGAAAATTATTTTGCAACATCTTGTAAAGAAAGAGTCTATAGAAGAATTGGATTTCAACCATTGTAAGATTGGTGACTACGGAATGAAGGCCCTAGGTGGCTTCATCTACACCCACCCTAACGTGAAACGAGTGAGAATCGCAAACAATCGTTTTAAGGAGGTAGGAGTGCAGGGTATTGCGTACGCGTTGCAGATGAAACCTGCTGCACCTATTGAACTACTGGGTGAGTCACTAAATTAAAAAAGTCTATAATTACAAATAATTACATCTAAATTGTACAGTAACCCTAGAGCTTTACTGTTAATAACTAATTCTGTCTTCAAAAGATTTCAGCCTGAACCCAATGTCAATTGAATGTGCGACGATGTTCGCAGCAGCGTTCGTACGATGCAAAGAGAAACCGCAAACGTTAATAGTCAATTCTTGTGGATTTTACGGAGGATCAGCTGAAAAAGTAACTTTCTTTATTTCTTATCAAAGACACTTGTGATTATATAGACACTTTAATATGCTAGTTAATAGATAAAGGTCAAGCTTGCAGCGATTTGGTTTCACAACTTAGTAAAAAATATATATTTTTTGTAGTTAAAATGATTTTAAAAGGGGATACTGACTGTGGCATTGAAACATAATACCGCTTCTTTGTTAGATGGCGGGCCTTCTTAGCCTTAATCGTGGGCTAACGAGGTTGGACATGGCTGCGAACAATTTGTCTGGCGAAGCGGAGGCGACTCTTATCCGCGCTGTCGAACAAAATAGGGTCATACAAAGGATTGATTTGAGGAGAACTCGTATGTAACACGCTTGTTATACTAATCCAATCCTACTAACTAATATTACGAATAAAGTTTGTGTTTTTGTGGTGTATGGATTTAGGTGATATTGATATGTAGGTAGCTGGATCTTGGGAATGGCGCATAGGTTACTTTTTATTTCGATATTTCCACTGGATTGGGATGTACTTTAAAATCTCGGTAACGTAGTGGCACCAATGATGGCACCAAATCTCCAATAATCAACACCCAGTTATCGACAGTTACCAGTTACCGACACCCAGTTATCGACTACTTATTACCTGTAATGTGCATCTGCCATATTACCACTTAATACCTTCGTCGGCAATTAAATAAAATTAACTATTCAACAAGTATTCATTTATTGTTAACATTATATTTATTACTTAATTAGTTAATAAATAAAATTCGTAAAGTTCCGTGGTAAAGTTAGTAGTCAAATTACAGATGTAGCAGGTAAATGAAATGAAGTTTTACTATATGGTATTTTGTCGGCTAAGGTCGTTTTTATCATGCTTTCTCAATTAGCTTTAGTAAACTTCAGTAAATAGGTAAAGTAGTTCAGCAAGCAAGATAAATACTGACTTTTCCGACAAATTACGATGGAAAAACATTATTCATTACTGCTGTGCTTATTTGGAAACAAAGTTTAGAAATAAGGAACAATAAAAAAATATCTTATTATATTAGACGTCGAGTTGCGGAAAACAGCCCGCTAATACCTATACCTATACCTATCGACACGTATCGATTATTGGAAAAGTCAGTTTTTGAAAACCAGTGATCGACACCAACAATTTACTATTTTCCTTAAGCTTTAGTTATAACAAAAATGGACCCTATAGTTATAATTAACAATAAAATGTAGGTACTTAATAAACAAAAATAATTTCTATGCTCACCCGCGACCTGAAGGTCGCGGCCGTCGCGGGTGAACAAAGAAATTATTTTAGTTCATTGATATGGACCTCCGCAAAGTAACGCCTGATTCAATAAATTATTTAAAATGTACTTACTTCCTTAAGAGTGTCTCTAAGAAATTCCGTTCGTTCACCAGATCTCTAGCCGCACTCAGTTCTCACGCCGCCATTTTCAAACAAAACGGCAGATTTCGCTAAAATTTCAATGGATGACAGTCCAAAGTGAGTTGTTTGTGGCATATAGCGTTGGCATATCAAGAAATCGATTTCCTACTCATATATTCTTGGACCAAAAAAAGTGTCGGTTATTGGTTCTTGTCGGTCGGTCAATGGTGGCATTACGTTATTTAAATTTAAGTAACTGTGAGCCAAATCCAATAGTTCACGTGAAGAAAGCCACTACACTACACCAGTACACTAAAAGTGTAAACATGAATAGTTTAAACATGGACTCACCGGTGGTCTAGTTCGTACAGTACCCTTAGTGTAAGTTTTCGGTTACAAAATACGTCTCGATCGCGTTCGCGTTAAAATCTCAATTTGTATGCAAACACGAATAGTGCCTCTAGCGGAACGTTTGCGGTGTTCGTGTTTCCATACAAATTGAGATTTTAACGCGAACGCGATCGAGACGTATTGTGTAACCGAAAACTTACACTAAGGGCTCAGGTTCAAATCTCGCTCGACGATCGGAAAAACTTTTTTGTTTTTCAAGTCTTAGATTTTGTTGAGCAAGACTATCCATAGTAATATTATAAATGCGAAAGTGTGTGTATGTTTGTATGTTTGTCCGTCTTTCACGTCAAAACGGAGCGACGGATCGACGTGATTTTTGGCATATAGACAGATTACGGGCCAGAGAGTAACATAGGCTACTTTTGATCCCGGAAAAATGCACAGTAACCGAATACCACGCGGGCGAAGCCGCGGGCAAAAGCTAGTTGCTAATCAAAACAAATAAAACTATGAGTAAGTAGTTTAAGCGTAATTATTTTTTAAGTGAAAGTGATTCTATATCAAATACGTTTGGTGGCACATTTTGAAACTATGACTTTATACAATCGGTGAACTCAGTCAAATAAAATAAAATTACGTACAAACATATTTTTCATCATCATCATTGCTGGGTACAGGCTGAATCAAAGTTTCAAACCTAGACTAACCTGAGAACCTGACTGCAAAGTTTGAGGTCTCGGTCGGAGCAGATTATTATTTGAAAAATACGAAAGTTTGTGCTCGAGTGGCTGTATTTAAGAGTCCACCCACGCCAAACGGCGCGAGCGGTTTTGTACCTCACCCCCGCGACCCCTCTGAGATAGATCGCGTGCAACCGCGATTTGTTCGTAGGCGTTATGTGACAGCAACGCGTTTTCGCGCGCAGCGCCGCGAAATACGGTACCGCTAAAGTTTTTCAGAAATGTCAAAACGATCGTTTGTTATGGAGTTTGTATTGAATACGTCATAGACTGACTGCTATGACAAGGCTATGACGTTACAATTTCCCACGTTCAAACTGATTCAATTTTATGTACTTAGGTACTTAGGTAATTCGTTTTTATTAACTTGAAAATCGCCAAAATTACGAAAAATGTGAAAATTCGGTTATTATGAGTATTTTCAAAGCTGCATTCCAATACAATACAATGACTCTTTATTGTACTCCGGTCTGAGTGGAGAGCCTTGCGAGAGGCCTATTATGTCCAGCAGTGGACGTCTTTCGGGTGACACAATACTAAAGTTCACCTAACTTTTATTTTCTTAGGTCAACTTTAATTTAACTATGGCCTATGAAATACACCTACATTTCTAAAAGTGTATTAGTAATTTCTTGCTAGAGAAATACCTATATCAAAATATTAAAAATTAAGCAAGATATATTTCTCAAAATGTAGACAAAACTGAAGATAACTTATAATACCTATACTCATTTAGGTAGGTATACACTAAAATATGGATCCATTTGCAGATAGGTATCGATTTTTTATTTGAAAACCAAAAACCTCATTTGCTTCGTACAGTCGGATAAAACATTCAAAGGACATAACATTGCCTGGCGGGCAATTTTTTCAATCACAAGTGGACATTATATTGAGTAAAATTACCCACGTTTATAATTTTATAAAGCACTTACGTTTACAAACTTACATTTTAATAAACACAAAATAAACATTGTACTTTGCTCTGATAACTGTTATTTTTATATGTTTTATGTACAATAGAGAGTTATAAACCCTTTATTGAACAAAAAATACTCATTCGTGACAATCGATTTTATAAGAAAATGGCCCTAAGGCAAAGTTGACGGTTTTTTGCCCAAAATTCAGAACCAACATAAAAAATACAACCGAATTGATAACCTCCTCCTTTTTTCTGAAGTCAGTTAAGCTCAGGCTTCTAATAGACTCTCGCTAATAATCCCCTTTTTACAGCCCTTAATGCACAATGTACTTTTGTGTCAATATTAGTTCCAATTCCAAATATTACCCGCTATGATCCTATTACAACAAGGCCATAGTCGGTAGGAAAATACAAACTGAAATATAGATGCACAGAAAAACCAGAAAAAGAGACCAGCATCCTCAGCATGACAGAGGTGTCAACTTCTAGATTTTTTCTCGCCTGCTTGCCTAAATATCAAAATTTTCCAGGCGTTACTGCAAACAGGGGACAGGGGGTCCTGTCAAAAATCAGCAATTTGTATTCAATCAGTGTTCTATCAATGTCGTATGTATACAAACACCTCTATATTATGTTTGAGTTTTCTAATAATTTTATCATATTTATGAGTTAAACGCTAATAACCAATAACAAATTATAACAACAACAGTTTGTATATGACACTAAAAACACCGATTGAATACAGAACTAGGCCACGTATGTCCCTTATTTTTAATAGGAAGTACCACCTACAAAACTTTGATATTTCGGCAAGTAGTAGGTCAATGTATGGTTAATTCTTAGAAAAAAAGTTAGAGGTGTCACTACTTCAAAATCAAATAAAAGAAATGTGTCTTTTTATTTGGACTTTTTTTTTAATTATATGATTTTTGAGTGGCGATGTATATCTTTATAAAGAACAACTTTAAAATTTGAAACAAATCGCTTGATTACATACTGATAATAAATACATTAAAAAAACAAAAGTCAAGAACTGACACAAGTAGGATATTCATACTCAACATAAATATTCTTGGAGATACGAGTACTCGCAGAAAAAACTGTGCCCATTTGATAAAAGGGACGGTTTACTAGAAAAACCAAACTGAACTGTTACCTAACGACTAAATGCAATCAGTTTGTCTGAATTAATAAATTATTTACTATTTTAATTGTACTTTCGATTAATAAAACTGGAGTTCCAAGAGTGGAGAAATTACGTATAAAGAAAGAAAGAAGGGTATTTTACTAACACTAATACAAAAAGCACAAAGTGCAGTATTTGAACCCGTAAGTGAGAACTTTTTCTACCATTATAACGCATGTGGGCAATGTTGTCTAAATAACTTTGCCCGTTATAAAATTCAATCAATAAGTTACTTTGCCCAACGATTAATAAAGTAAATATTTGTTTTATATAAGTCATGTTATTTAGTGGGTGTCTCAAAATAATGTAGGTACTTACTGTACTAAAATAGTGCTTGTGTAGTGTAGATGTATCATCATCTGGTTCAGAGACCTCAGTGCGTTTTTTTACTGTAGAACATGTTAATCCAGGGTATTTATTACCTGTATGGCAAATTTCATGCAAATCCGTTCAGTAGTTTCTACGTGAAAGAGTAAGAAACATCCATCCATCGCCATACTTAAAAAAATGTTTAGAATTTTTTTTGTAGAGAATTTTATGTAGATTACTTATGTTTTAGAACATTTTTTTGCTGTGGTTTACGAGTTATTTACGAAAAACTAAATGGGACTTTTACACAAACTCCTCCCCACCCGTTAGCTCTACCCCCACCCATCAGTACCTACTTTTAGTATGTGGTCTTAAACACCATCCCCTACAACTATGCCAAAATTGACTTATATTGGTCTTCGTTGGGTAGGCTATATACTCGTACCAGACACGTATTAAGTTTGAACACATGTCCTATATTCCTACTATGGTAGTTATCAGTTTATAAGTAATAGACAAAATATGGAGCCAATAAAACTATTTAGACTACTAACCAATTTTTCTGTACTTACCTAATTCTTGTAATAAACAACACACTTACTTTACAACTTCTGACATCTTCTGACATGTTGTCTGTCATTGTACGAGTATGAGGGCTTCTTGTTTTTTTTGTGCGTTATTTAATTTATTTCTCGGTGTTGACTATCCTAAAACACCTTAAATACCCAAAATACAGTGATAACGTAATTTAATAATAATTTCCTTACTCATAGATTGAGTGTTATGAAAGAAGTGTAAATGTAAAAGTTTTTTTTCGTAAATGAATTTTGTGGAGAAAAGCGACGCAGGTCAATCAGGCAGAGCACCTAAGCGCTCACTGTTTCTCTGCGTTGAAGTGACAGAGAAGCAATATGTCGTCGGCGTGGCGTAAGTCTTTGCTCATCAAAAATTTGGAAATAAAATAAATGCAAAGAAATTACGATTTAGATTTAAGAAATAACACGACAGATATTATTATTACGTTTTGTTTGTAAATCAGACTTAGTAATTTGATTATAGTGTCTTTATAAATAACGGAGTATTTTTGGTTTCTAAATCAAAGTAAGAGCTCACTTTGGCAATAAAATCTATCGAGCCAAATTAGTTTAATCGTGTTTTGAAAGCAACGACTAACTCAGGAATACGATCAAGATTATCGTAATATTTTTTTTATTGCCACGAAGTACACCAATTTTATACCAACTCTGTTTAAAAATAGCAGTGAGTGGCGTAGGTCGCCTCTTAAATAATTATGTATGAATCATAATACAAGCTTTGCTTGGTTTGGGGCTAAGTCAATTAGTGTCGTTTGTTCCAGGATATTTATTTATTTAAATAACTATGTCTGGTTCCATTCATTCACCTTTATTAAATTAAATTTCTGATATTGATAAAAGGAAATTAGGTAGCGGCGTAATCAATTTTCGCCTCTCATTTGTAGCGAGTGATAATTGTGGACGAATTGAAATTGTATTCATTGAATCAGGCTTCGGCAAACGTTACGAATAAAATTAATTTTTAGATATATGAACGGAA
The DNA here is from genome assembly GCF_025370935.1 of Choristoneura fumiferana. Classification (NCBI taxonomy): domain Eukaryota; kingdom Metazoa; phylum Arthropoda; class Insecta; order Lepidoptera; family Tortricidae; genus Choristoneura; species Choristoneura fumiferana. The sequence continues at coordinate 15,980,533 of NC_133489.1, read as the reverse complement.
AAAGGAACCCCATTTCACAGTAAAATCGCGCACTGACTTCTTATAATGAATTTATTGCCGGAAACACTACAGGTTTTAAGTTCATTACCGCGAAGAAGGCCTAAAAGATTCGAAGGCCTGGAAGTTCATCTGATTCTACAATAATATGTTGTATGCTTTTAAACAAATATCATATTTTATTTAATTTCTTGAGAGGGCGCGTATTAACTTAGACTATTGACTCTGTGCATAAACATTGTAATAATCTCTTTTCTTTTTAAATATGGATGTCCAGATCGTACTTACCTAAAGATATTGAAACTGGGATTGTTGAACCAATTGCCCTTGTTCGTAATTTGGCCGTGTATTCTGGTTTAGTATAGTATAGTATTATAGTATAGTATTTTTTTTTTGTTTCGGTTATTAATTTCATGTTTCCTTTTAGCCTGCGTACCTAACGGTGTTGTATATTTGGCAAGTGAGTGTATAATAGTTATAATAATTATGTTTATGTACTAATAATGTTAAACTCTTTCAAAGCCATAAAATAAATAATATGTTTCATAGTTTACAAATTTTCTATTTATGTAGTCTTATGTATAGTAATAAATCTGTGTAGTATATCTTTGTAGCGGTCCGAGGGTCACCAACGGTGCTGGCTAAAAATCAGCGCTGGGGTGTTTATTATTATAACGCTTCAGCATTATGCTGAGCCAGTGTCCGATTCACAACCGAAATGAAATATAAGTTTCTACGTGTTGTCTATTTGTACTTTAATACTATTGTTGTGTCTTGTGTTGTGAATAAATGTATTTTCTTTCTTTCTTTCTTTATTTATTTATTTTATTAATGACAATATTTACCACTAGTTTGTATAGCTCGGCTAAATTATGAACAGTGCTGGCTGAGGGGCTAAACAATCACGGTTCGCGATGGTACTTTGTTTGAATTACAAATAGGTTATTCTCTTAGGTATATCGTCTTCAAGGAATTTGCTGTCATGAAGTAACACCTGTTTTTGTGACATTAGCACAGTGCACGTGCGTTTGCGGAAGAATTCTCGGATTTAACAGCCGGTAGCCAACGCTTTAATGATATTGGCATGTCTATTGTATCATCTGTACACGCTTCTACGCCGTTAACAATAGAGTCGTGTTCAGATATTTTGATCAAATTTTTGCTCACAAGTTTATGAACTCGACTGTACCAGATAAGCTTCAGGACTAAAATATATTAAGAAAGCAATGAATGGTGCATATGCAAATATGCATTTGCCTAAGAATATTTCTTTTATAAGCCGGTCTCTATTAATGACGTTTAACCCGTGCATTCAAAACGCTCCTGGATTCGACGTCCTAACTAATTTTACCGTAAAATAAATTTAGCCTGCTTATTATTAGGCCTAATTTATGTATCAACCTTTTTTTGCCCGTAGATATATCAGATGAGACCCAAGCCAAAATCGACGAGTTGCTTGAACGCAACAAGCTGTTGCTAGGCGAGGAACGGGAGCCCAGCGAAGAAATACCGCCGCTTTATCTCAACGAGCCTGAGTATCTTATCTGGGAATACAATCCCAACAACCCCAACTATATCCCTGGACGCTATCCCGAACGGGTTCCGGAAGTCTAGCTGCCGCTAGATTTAGGCAAAATCAATCTAACGTTTTTTTTTCATATTTTATGTTTGTCTGTGGAATATTGAAGAATGATCAAGAATGTCAGTTAAGGAAGCATCGAGCTTCTAGCGCTGGTCAATGTGGATATAGGAGAAGGGGGGAAAGGGGATAGTGGGGGAAGTGCGGCGGCTCAAGATAGGATGGTTAGAGCGTTTTTAGGCGCGCGTTTCTAGGTATTTTCTTCGTATTACTAAAGCAGAGATATATTAAAAAAATAACATGTATACGCGTATGTGTATATATACGCGATAGAAAATATCTAGTTTTTCTTATCAATCAAAAACTCATGACCTGCCGCACAATATTTACGACGCAATAAGGGTTTGTATTCTAGGTGTGATTCATAGAGTAAATCTTCAAATATCTTACATAACGTAGTGGCACCAGTGATCGACACTTTTAGGAAATAGTGGGCTTCTTAATAGAATTAGGGGCTGTTTCACCATCCATTGATTAGCGTTAACCGACGGTTAAATGTGATGCCGTCTCCGTCTATTCGAACAGAACAAATAGAGACAGCATCACACCTAACCGCCAGTTAACACTAATCAATGGATGGTGAAACAGCCCCTTAAAGTCATTTAGTCATCTTTAAACCAAAATTGAGTATGTATGTAATAATCAACACGACAGTTACCAGTTGTCGACACTCTGCAGATTACCACCATGATACCGTCGTCGGCAATCAAATAAAATAATATAACTACAAGTCAATAGAAAAACTCTTTTATTTCGTAATCAAATTACAGATGTAGTACCTAAATGAGCATTTCTAAAAAAGTTTGTACATTTGATTTGCGACTCCGATTTTGATAAAAATTTGCAGGTATGTAGAGTGAACGATACTGAGTCGTAACAACATAAGTAGTCTCTCAAAATGTCCCAATTGGTTTGCATGGAAATTTCCTCGGAACAATAACTAGCATGGAAGTCAGCCTAAAATATGAAATTAAATGCATATATTTGTTTTCTTTTTACTTACGATGTTAATAGTGCGTAGGAAAGAGATACATAATACAGTTCCGTTTCGTTATCGTGCAGGTTGTCACAAGCTTATTTTTAGCTAGTGGTGGGCTTATTATCGACTTTGTCATGTCGATGTCAGTCATCAAAGCAAATTAGTATAAATTATGGTTACTGATAAATGAAATAAGAGCTGATATATTAAGAAAAACTTCGAATTACTACAAGATAATAGGCGATCTAAAGACGAAAATTTTAGTATCTTTTTCGACTTTAATTATCTATTTCTTCAATTCATCAGTCATTTCGCGAAAATAATATAACATTCTTGTGGCTATTCCTGCAAATGATATTTTAAAAAATCGGTTTGTATCATTATCTAGTTAGTTATTATCATTAGCATTAGGTACCTACCTATCTAGTGTGTAAAGCCTCAGTTTGCAAGCGTTTCTGTTTCAGCTTTTGGCTATACATTAGAGAGAGAAAGAGCACATCTGACGCCGTTCACTGATTGACGCCGTTTGCTTGGAAACTGCTACTTTAAGCATTATACGTATGACGTAACACACAAAAAATAAATCAGCAGAAGTCAAAATGAAATTACTATCATTCAATAAAAAGATATATATTAATACAAATCATAAAAGTAATAAAACAATACACAATCATTGTCCTTTAAAAAATATTGTTTTTGTTAAATGTGAGCGAATTTTTTCTTTTGGTATACTCAATTGTTTAGTGACATAATAAATCCGTATTTTAAAATATTGTTGCGCAACAGACTTAATGAGGAGATTCCTATGATCATCGTACAAGGATTGCTCTAAGGCATGATCTTTTAATTCACGAAAAATCGTTGTTGGCAATATGTTCGACGATACTTTATTAATCATTTCTAAGAAATTTCTAGGTTGGCCAAGACACTTATCACCAATACGCAGTTGATACTCCCTTAGAATTTTTTCTGCGACTTGACATATTTTGGTTAAGTCTGAGGTAGGCTTGAACAGGCCTCCCCTATTTTTTATATTTACCAAAGATTTTCTAAAAACATTGTCTTTGTTTTGAAGCCCCTCAATGCATTATTCGCATTTCAATGTTTTTTTCAATTTTTTTCCTATGAATCCTGCTATGTATTCTACGACATTTTTTGAATATTCAGAAAGAGATGATGGGGGAGAAATATAGTCATGATCGTGATCTGTTATATCCAATGAATTATGTAACTCGGGCTCTAAACGTCGCCTACAGTTGGTGCTGTCGTCAATAGCTTTTTTGTAATTTGTTTTATAATTCAAGACCGTTATTTTATCGAGAGGAATAAAATTCCCGGTAGCACTGTCTTTAAACTGAGCATGTACAAGTAGTTTTTTGTATGCAGCGCAAAACATCCGTGCTGAAGGATTATTATTAAAACCACATTTTGCCCTGATGGCCCCAAAAAATAGCTCCAGGTCGATGGCAGCAAAGTAAAAGAAGACATCTACAAAATAGCTATTTTACAGGAGAGCGTATTTAGTAAAAAATAATGACTACTTTGAGATTAATGGACTGATTACCATGAAATTTTCTATGATGCATTAAAATAATGTTCTTTGGTGATTGTTCAACAGATTTTATTTCTGTAACATTATTTTAATGAAAAATTGTAGATGTCTTTTTTTACTTTGAAAGAGCTTAAACGTAGAGGAAGACATCTGCCTTATATCCGTTTATGCGTTGTAATGAAACAAACGCCTTTTCCGTTATAAAAAACGAATAAGCTAAAGTAAGAATCTCCGGTAAAACTTAGAGGAGTGTTTAGAGATAATCTAAACAACATGCAACGAGTATTCACCCTTTTTTTGATAAAATTTTGTAGATGTCTTTATTTACTTTGCATTAATCATTTTATTCATATTATTAAATGAGTTATCTACCACTCAACCTCATCGCTGTCTATCATATAAATTCATTTATTTCGTTAAAAACCCCCAAAATATGTGTTAAATTAAAATATATTTTTTTGTTTTATTTTTGTTTACTCATAATTGTTTTTACGTACTCAAAAACTAAGTTATTTTTTATAGTTTTACACTAATAAATTAAATAAATCAACCGTAGGTACAAGTAATAAAATTAAAGAAAGAAAGAAAAGAAAGAAAATACATTTATTCACAACACAAGACACAACAATAGTATTAAGTACAAATAGACAACACGTACAAAATATATCCCAAAACAAAACAATATAAAACTGTAAAAATAAAACAGTATGTACTATAATAGTATAAACAATATAATGTTAATGAATGTGGATAATACCAAAATTGTCATCAATGGCCACATGGATCAGAGGCCCGTCATCGTTAGTGGAAATCTTCTTGATGTTGTTTCGGAGTACACATACCTCGGCCTGATTTTGCAGTTAAGGTACCAACACATGCTAGTTACTAGCACGAAAGCATGCTACTATTCAGCAAATGCTACTTACTAGCATGTGTGCATAGGGACGTGCTACTATTATAATAATAATAATCCCAGCCTATATACGTCCCACTGCTGCGCACAGGCCTACTCTCAGAATGAGAGGGCTTGGGCTGTAGTTCCCACGCGGGCCCAGTGCGGATTGGGAACTTCACACGCACCATTGAATTGCTTCGCAGGTTTGTGCAGGTTTCCTCACGATGTTTTTCCTTCACCGCAAAGCTCGTGGCAAATGTAATTTCGCACATGAATTCCGAAAAACTCAGAGGTGCGAGCCGGGGTTTGAACCCACGATCCTCTGCTTGAGAGGCCATAGGTCAAACCACTCGGCCACCACGGCTTGCTACTATTAAGCATGCTTTTTTCTGTGTCATACAGGTACAGCAGGTACTAGCATGCTTATTAGCATGCTAATAACGAGCATAATGTAACAGTAGCCTTAGGTAGAACACAACTTTGAGAAGGAGGCCAAGAGAATGATTCAGCTGGGCTGGGCAGCATTCGGAAAATTATGTCGAGTTTTTTCGTCAATTATACCGTAATGTCTGAAAACGAAAGTTTTTAACCAGTGCGTCCTACCCGTCATGACATACGGAGCTGAAATGCGGCCCTGCCAGCTATGGAACGAGCAATGCTCGGAGTTTTTCTGAAGAATAAAATCCGCAACGAGACTATCCGACACAGAACTAAGGTCATCGACATAGTTCATAGAATTAACAACTTGAAGTGGCAGTGGGCTGGGTCATATCTGTTGAAGCACCGACAACCGCTGAAGATATTGAGTGGAGACCGCGTCTCGGCAAACGTAGTCCAAGACGCCCTCCGTTCAGGTAGAGGGACAATCTGCGAAAGGCTGGTGGTAAAAGCTGGATGTGTCTAGCCGAAGACAGGGCGCAATGGCGGTCTATGGGGGAGGCCTATGTCCGGACTGCTATTGCCTGATGATGAATAGTATAATCGATATTCTACCTACTACTTATATACCTATTAGAAAAAAAACAGATTGCTCGTCATCATCAGTCAAAATCTGTTCAGGCGTGTCGTTTCCAAAAAGCGGTAAGCTGCAAGCAATAGAAACTTAAGTACTTACTTAGGTTAAGAATTTTAATTCATTTGCTGTCTAAATAAAAAAAACAAACAAGTGTATGAAACCAATGTTAAGTAATATATCTATTTGTTTAAATATTTAAGAAAAAACAAATAATTTCCTCATAGAAATTAGAAATAATAAATTTGTAGATTGAGACATATGCTAAAAGTATGACGTATAAACGGACAAGTGGCATGTGACTTTATTGACGTCACAAACATCCTGTCAAAGCTCCGAAGTAAAAGCGGATAAATTCAAATGTCCGTTTCTACTGCGATGTTTTTTCAAAAGCTAGTGTAGATGTTTTCTTTACGTGCCAAATTTTCTTCATTATTTTGAAATTTGAAATATTTTTTTAACAGACTTATAGATATGGTTGAAATAAGTTATTTTTTGTAAAAAAAGCATTTTTGAAAAAATGTAGATGTCCGTATCTACTTTGCTGCCATCGAGGTGGTCTTGGCTCAATTTGTACGTGCATATGTACTTCAAACAATTAGTATCTGTAACAACGTACATATTGTACAGTTTAATAAGAGACGACATGCATGTCAGAAAACCGCAAAATCCGGTGTATCTGTTTGAATTAATTACTGGAGTCCCATCTTCAAGCTTTAAACCTTTAATGTAAATTTCAGCTGCTGAAAAAAATTCTATGGTTTCTTGTATGTTGAAAGATGTTAAAGCTCTTTTCCATCCATATGCTCTCATATTGTGACTGTTCATTACATCAAAAAGGTTATTAAATATCCTGATGAAAGTGACGGTGCCATCACAGTCTGAAAATTTTGGTATGCCTAGCTGCTTACAAAATTCTAAAGCATCAGCCACAGACTCGCTTAACAATTGAGTGGCCAAGCGCACTTTCATTTTCTGTTTAACGAAATTTACATGTTGATTTTTAAGCTTAGTTCCCAAATGAAGAGCTTCCTCGTTTTGGATTTTGTTAAGGAGTTCTATATAAAACCATGATACTGTGTTGCCTTGCCAATCAATGAAAGTTTTTTTATCTCCGAATGTGTTTCGGACTAATTTAATATTGTGGCAAGGGTCTGGCCACAAACATACTTCCTGCCCGTCGTGCGTGAAAGACGATTCTGATTTAATATCACAGCCTAAATGTGCACACATTGATTTGTTGGTAGGAGCACCATCAAAGGTGAGACTTACGACATGAATTTAAGGCATTGCCGTATTAGCTCAGCTTTTTGCTGCGCGGTGATAGAATGGATGAGGAAATATCCAACAGGCACTTTAAATGTATCGTTTATTGCCGTTACCATAAAAGTCAGGGCTTCTTTTGCTAGTGGCTCATCATCTGAATCAAGGTCACAACCAACGTTACTAAAGCCAAAATATTCTTTGCCATCCCACTCTACTTGCTTCCTTATAGCCATTTCATCGATTGCTAGGGCACAAAATATAGTTTTGTTGGGATTTTCTTGTGCTCTTAATTGTAATGACTCTAAAGCCTCTGTTGTAAATCCAGGTTTACAGTCTAAAGATTTATACCATGATGATATACTTTTTGGGTGTAGTAATACGTTTTCGAATTGTTCCCTGACGAATGAGTTTGCTTTTGGAGATAAGTAATGTAATGTCACTGCAATTTTTTTAATTTCTAAACTGTACTCCCTAGTAAGCACATCATCATAATTATTTCTGAAGAAACCTTTTTATAACATCTAACATGTTGATATATTTGGTTTCGACATTTTCCAGTCTTAATTTGTCTAAAACGACTGTGTAAAGATCCGCATTTTTTTTCTGTAGTCGTGTCACGTTTAGTTAATGTGTTAATTCTTTGCAGACGGCGTTTTGAAACCTTTTTCAAATTTTCAACTTTTTTCTCTAACATTTTCATTTTTTTTGCACTTGCAATATCCATTTCAGCTTCCTCTGTGGACGTGCCAAGTTCAGTACTTGAAAATTTTCTTTTCAAATTAATTGGTATCTTATTCCCCGTGTTGATTTCTGTGAACGGTTCCTGAAACAAGTATAAAAAAGATATCAAATCTCTATGTGTTAGATTTTTAATTTACCTATTTTATTTTTAGTCCTATCGTTTCGAATACTTTCAACATTAATTTTGCAGATAGACTGTTAACATTAATATAGAAAATGTTAACTTACATAGTCTACCTGTGAACAGTATTTAGAACATTAGGGCTAAAAATAATCAGATAAACACGATAAAACCGTATATATTAAAATAAATCCCTACTTAATATTATATAATTATTATAAATGCGAAAGTAACTCTGTCTGTCTGTCTGTTACACTTTCACGCCTAAACCACCGAACCGATTTTATTGAAATTTGGTACAGAGATAGAGTTAACCCTGAGGAAGAACATAGGCTACCGCGCGATATAACGTAGGTTCACGCGGGCGGAGCCGCGGACAAAAGCTAGTAAATAATAAATAAATATCCGGGACAATCCACACACGGTCGTCTAATCCCAAACTAAGTAGCGAAAGCACTTGTACTATGGGTATTAGACAACTGTAATTTTTTTATGATAAACATACTTAGATAAATGTTTTTTTATTATAAACATACATATAGGTACTAAATACCCAGACTCGGAAAATGCATTTTTGACAATACATCACCAGGCGGGAATCGAAATCATGACCCATGGAGTTCAAGAGGCAGGGTCACTACCAACTGAGCCAACGGGCCAGTCAACTTTATATTAAAGTGGTACAAAAGTCACCAGGCATCTAGTTCAAAATAAAATAATGAGCTTACCATTCTATCCTGACACTGGCGACTTGTGGTTGGTTCTGCTAGACTTTGATTTAAGTATTTTTTATAAAAGCAGGCTGCACTATGCCAAAAAACATAGTAAATACATCAAATGAAATACTACATACCACGACAAAGCTAGATGTTTCACTTGGTATATTTAAGGCATTTTAAGGTAGGAAAGCGTCGGATTTCGAACGCCTCCCATTTTTTATTGACAATTGGCACAAATGATTCTCCCGTAAAATGGCGAGAAACACATTCAGCTGTGCTTTTTAGGAATCGTTGCATAGTTGGTCCACTTGGACCTATTAATGCAACGACTCCACCTTATTTTTAATAAACTTTCTAAAGGAAGGTGATTATACCAGGAAAAATCTCAACAGCGCGATGCAGAATGGTGACTGACACGGGACAGCGACATCTAGCGGTGAACTTAAAAACTAAAAATTGTATGCAGAAGTGAAGTCGTGTGATTAGAAAGGAATTGTGCACACTAACGCCATCTGTTGAGAAATTTCATGTAACTTAAAGTAAACAAAGGGAACTAAGTAGTGGATTAAAATCTATGAGAATTTAGAATTGTGTGACGGTTTAACATCCCGCCCACCAAGGACAACTGTAAACATTGTCCTTTAGTTGCAATATAACTATAACATTAAGTGATTGGATGTAATTAAATTCACCCATCAAGCGGTATACTACTAGTAACGCTAACAAAAAAATCAGCACAAAAAACTTATTAGCTGCTGCTTCATACACATACAAACAAAATTTAACTAAAGAAGTAAAAGTAAAGAACAAGCAACACGTATACACGTATACGTGTATGTAAACTTTGTATAAAATAAAGAAAATAAAATACAAAACTTTCAGATAAAAATAAAGTTGAATAACAGCATTAACTAGCTAAAGGGTTCCACTTGACAAAGGCATTATATTTCCTTATTATTTAAATACTAACTAGAATTGAATAACAATAATAATTATTTTTCAATAGGCAAAACACATAGATTTCCTATGGATCTTTTTATGTAGCACCATAATACATTATTTTAAATAAAATGGAGCCGTTGTATTAATAGGTCCAATTGGACTCCAAAAAAGCAGCAGAATTTGTTTCTCGCCATTTTACGGAAGACTCATTTGTGCCAAATGACAATAAAAAATGGAGACGTTTGAAATCCGACACTGTTCCTACCTTAAATATACCAAGTGAAACATCTAGCTTTGTCGTGGTATGTAGTATTTCATTTGATGTATTTACTATGTTTTTTGGCATAGTGCAGCCTGCTTTTATAAAAAATACTTAAATAAAGAAATAATATAGTGTTTATCAATGTAATAATGCAAAGATAAGCCCAAGTAAATAAATATTACGTACCTGTTATACAATATACATATCTAACTTGCTTTCATTATAGTGTTTTCTAATTTTATTTGTAGGCTGTCTTACGAACTATAAAAAAAAATGATTATAAATTAAAGCTTGGTTATACTTATTCAATGCACTGAAATGTTTTCAGGGAACCTTGTCATTAACTGAAACAAATCAAAGTCTAGCAGAACCAACCACAAGTCGCCAGTGTCAGGATAGAATGGTAAGCTCATAATTTTATTTTGAACTAGATGCCTGGTGACTTTTGTATCACTTTAATATAAAGTTGACTGGCCCGTTGGCTCAGTTGGTAGTGACCCTGCCTCTTGAACTCCATGGGTCATGATTTCGATTCCCGCCTGGTGATGTATTGTCAAAAATGCATTTTCCGAGTCTGGGTATTTAGTACCTATATGTATGTTTATAATAAAAAAACATTTATCTAAGTATGTTTATCATAAAAAATTTACAGTTGTCTAATACCCATAGTACAAGTGCTTTCGCTACTTAGTTTGGGATTAGACGACCGTGTGTGGATTGTCCCGGATATTTATTTATTATTTACTAGCTTTTGTCCGCGGCTCCGCCCGCGTGAACCTACGTTATATCGCGCGGTAGCCTATGTTCTTCCTCAGGGTTAACTCTATCTCTGTACCAAATTTGTCTTGTTCTCTGTACCAAACCGATGAAATGTTAACAATTCGTTTACATTTTCTTTTCTCGAACTGTGGGCTTTACAACCTTCCACAACACAAGACATCGTATCCAGGTCACTGTACAAGGACTTCTGGCCGAATTCTTGGACACAAGTTAATAAAATTTTGCTATTTTCACTCCAAACCACACCAAACTCTCGACCGGTAACAATGAAACATTATGGTACAAAATTAAGATGACATGACGACTTAAGTATTTTGACGTAAAGTTGTAACTTTTTGTTTGTCAGTATTGTAAGATGACCAAAGGAGACCATTTGACATTTGTCTGTTTTTTATTAGTGACACGTCCAAAAATAATACAAACAAACAGCGGTGTTTTGTTTCACTCACACTTATATTATGATAATTGTCAATAATGAATAAACTATATGTTAGGTACTCGGTTATTATTTTAGCCCGGCTTCCATGCTAGTTATTGTTCCGAGGAAATTTCCTTTTTTGTTACCAAAACTATGGATTTTTGGTAACAAAAAAGGAACTTTCCATGCAAATTAATTGGGACATTTCGGGAGACTATGTTATTTAAACTCAGTATCGTTCACTATCTACCTGCAAATTTTTACCCAAATCGGAGTCGCAAATGAAATGTACAAACTTTTTTAGAAATGCTCAAATGATGTTTTCCATCATATTTTGTCGGATAAGTTCGTTTTTATCTTGCTGTCTCAATGAGCTTTTCAAAATACGAACTTTTCCGACAAAATACGATGGTAAAACATTATTGACTACCACTGTACTTGGAAACAAAATTTAGCTATAAGGAATCAAAAAAAATATCGACACCGTATTGGTTCTTGTCGGTCATTGGTGCCCTTTTGGTGCCTCTAAGTTATGAGTAAAGACTAACAGCCTTATTCATAAAAAGTTAGAGCCTCCTTGAAGGCTCCTTGAAGGCCCGATGCTAAAAAACATGATTCATAAACGTCTGTTAGCGCTAATCAGTCGATCAAGGCTCTGCTAAAGTTAGAGGACCGTAGACCCTCCTTTATCTCTCTGCTAAGTGACAAAATGGCCGCCACAAGTTTGAACAGCTGACTTTGACTAGAGCAAAAAACCATAGGTACCGAAGATATTTATAGTGAAGGCAGGGCTACGCAGATTAAAAAAAAACAGGAAAATTTATTTTCAGGAATTTGTATTTAAAAATCCTCTAAATTAGCAACAATAAATTAACAATAAATATGAAATAAAAATAAGGATGATTAACATAATTATGGCTTTTTGCACAACATAAACATGCGGATCGGAAATGGCGGGAAAACAAACATCTCGCTTTTTATTTTTTTTTCCTGGTAATTTGCTGTCACTGCTGTCAATTTTTTTTTTTAATTATCGATTAGGCCATTTTTTGTCTTTGATTTGTCAAGGTGGCCAACATAACGCGTCTAATCCGTCTATCAGCAGCTCAACAACTAGCAGACTGCTAGCAAGTGTTTATGAATCATACTTCTTGACAACCGTCTATTAAGCTTAATCAGTCTGCTAAGTAACAGACCGATCAAACCTCAATTAAGGATTTTTTATGAATAAGGCTGTAAAGCTTTACTAGTAGTGATATAGTGACGGATTAAATGAATGCAATAAGTGCGACCCCCGCAACTCCTTACTACCTCAAAGAGCGACTTAGCTATGTTACTTCTGTTCGTTGCTCTCAGAACTTCCTCCTTACTGTCCCACTTTCAAACTCTAAATTCTATGTTTATTCTTACACTGTCCAGGCCACTCGGTTGTGGAACTCCCTACCGATAGACTTGAGGCGCGCAAAGTCCTTGCCTATCTTTAAGTCTATGCTTAGGGAGCAATACCTGTCATCTTGCGTAGGAATATTATAGTTATTATATTATAGGTATTTCTTGTAAATTAAAATTCATCATCATCATCATCATCATCATCATCATCATCAGCCCGAAGACGTCCACTGCTGGACAAAGGCCTCCCCCTTAGAACGCCACAATGAACGACAACTCGCCACTTGCATCCACCGGTTTCCCGCTACTCTCACGATGTCTTCAGTCCACCTGGTGGGAGGCCTGCCAACGCTTCGTCTTCCGGTTCGTGGTCGCCACTCGAGGACTTTTCTCCCCCAACGGTTATCTGTTCTTCGAGCGATGTGGCCTGCCCATTGCCACTTCAATTTGCATATTTTTCCAGCTATGTCAGTGACTTTAGTTCTTCGACGAATTTCCGTATTCCGGATTCTATCGCGCAAAGAAACTCTAAGCATAGCTCTCTCCATAGCTCGTTGCGTGACTTTGAGCCTCTCTAAGAGGCCAACAGTCAAGGACCACGTCTCAGCGCCATAAGTCATCACTGGCAACACACACTGGTCGAAGACAGAGAAATTAAAATTAAATTAAATTAAATAAAAGCAAATCCCCAATTAAAATTAATGAAATAAAATTACCCGATACTATTGACTCTAATTAATTAAGAAAATTGTGTACTGAAACGAAACCCCCCGACTAGCAAAATAACGATGTTGACTCTACGAAATCTAAATTTCTCCCGGGACATCTGGTATATCCGCGACAAGCGACCAAACGAAGACAAGCTTACCAAAGTTGACAACGGTGACATTTTGTACCAGCTCTCGCTTTTTCTGCTGCCAAATCTTTATCTCAAAATAGCCAAATTTTAACCATAAAATTTATTTTTGAACTAAAATTTCCTATTTATCTTGACACTATCCTAGCTTAACTATTCTAGTAAATACGTTTCATTTTTATTTTGTGCTACAACAATAATTTTTAATAAATATTCATATGTATTTGTCAATAACTTCAATTTTACCTCAACGTTTTAATTCCCTTAACCTATTTAACAATAATCTTACTTCCACTGATAATTTTCTACTTATTACTCCCTACACTCTTTTAATATAAATAGCCAATTACACTTCTATTGTTCGTTATAAAATAGCTAATTTGCCTACAATTATTAACCGGTATCCCCAATTCGCGCCACTTATTCATAGTTCCCTTTGTCGAATTAACGCCCTCCAAAATTCGCTTACAATTCCACCACGTCCCTACTTTAACCAGAGTGACAAGGTACTTGTAATTTCATCTTAACTAAATGTGTAATTACTCAGCTAATACTATTCCATGTTTAATGGAAAGTTAAATTTATAATAGATAATGAACCATTAATCTATACTATGATTACGTAATGCTTGCATTTTCGGTTTTTCTTAACTTATTTAACTAATTTCGACAACTTGCCCTTTTCATAATGCTTTCGTTGATATTTCTTTAAATTAACATAATTATTAACATCAAATGTATCTAAGATCTACTGTAGACTAATACTAATGATTCTATTACTATATCATGTCTATTTTTGATGAATTTTGGACCATATTTCTTATTTTTAGATAAAATTTACATTTCCATTACCTAAAGCGACCTCTATAATTCCCACGTAAAACTAACTAAATAGCCTCTCAGGTTAATCTGCCGTTAAACCCAGTTCGGCATTAGCTCACTATTTTCCATGGCGTCTACTATTAATTCCTCAAATTGATCATAGATGGCGTTTCTTTACATTAATTATTATACCCGAACAACACAATTCTAATCTCCAATTAAATTTAACATTTACTCATTAAATTGACTGCTAAATTATCCCTGCTTTAATTACGTCGACATTCTAATCTCAATTACTCTTATTTAACTGTCTTTGTCGACATGTTTTTGTTTCGAGTTTCCATCTAACCTTCATAGATGGCCCTACTAACAATTCTCTACTAATTAGTTTCCCAGTGACGGTCGTGTGACACATCCGAACCGTTACAGCTTTTCCCCTTGATAGACTAAGAAGTAGTTAATATACAATTTAACGCCCGAATTGGTCTATCCCTCTTATGTCAATATTTAAAATTTAAAATAAAATTTTATTAGTCTTTATAATTGAAATGTGTTTTGTGTGGTGTGTTTTTAACCAAGCTTAGACTATCACTATTTCCAGCCTACATTTGAACCAGTGTTGAAACTCACAGATATGAACACAGTTACAATCCAGTCAGAATGTCTAAGACTCTGCGAAAGATCTTGGTTGTGAGGCAAGATAACTCTAGTAGTAAATCGTATCTCAGCTTCTAGTAGGAAGCATGATAGCAAGGTCTTACTATCAAGTCCTAGTAGAACTACGATTCTTTCCTTAAGTCCAGGCATCCCTTTCGATTATTCACTTACCAGAAGGTCAAAATTCCCAATCCATTTGCCTCCCAGTCCAGACTTTAGCCTTCAATAATGACTTCCTAGTCTTGGAGCACGTGTAGTGTAATTTTTTAGTTCTTTCCACTAGTAGAGTACTAAAATCCTTGAACGCAGTCTACAATACTGATTTTGCTTACTGGCCTATCCTAATACCTCTATCAAGAATTCTAGTTGTAAGTGTAATGTGTTCAATTATAACTACCAATAAATGATCCGATTGTACTACAGAATTGTTAATTATTCAAGACCCTCATTTCCTTAGATATACTTCACTCTCTTTTCAGAACCCCCTCACGTTGGTCTAGCATATAATATCACACAACATTTCCATCACCACTCTTTCATTTTTTTTTGTTTCATTATTGCTCGCTGTCTTGAACAATCAATAACCCCAAATAGGCTATTTGACTATTTTGGACAGTCATGGTAATCTATTCTTTGTTACAAAATAAGACATTTTCATTAATATTTCCGGAAAATTTACTGTATTATGAGTAAAAATCAATATTAAAGTTTAAATTTTCAGAACCGCGCGAAAAACGATGTTTTTGTAATGGCGCCGAGCACCTGACATGTGTGACGTCACATGCCAGTAAACAAATTCCTAACCTCTGTTAAATAGTGCATATTAAGTGAGTTTCATCGATTTTCTTCAACATTTTTTTATATCATTATGTATAAATGGTGTGTAGTGCCACAATGTACAAATACGTCTTTAAGGAATCCACAAAAATTGTTTGTTTCTGTACCAACGAATCGAAAAAGGCGAAAAATGTGGTTACAGTTAGCTCGAAGGGACCCAAATGAAATTTCATCACATTCAAACGTCTTTATGTGTGAAGATCATTTTTATGTAAGTATCGATTAACTGTATACATACCAAAGAGTACCTAAACATATCGGTTTTCATTAAATAAGTACATATTTTAGTCTTAACCACTTGTAGTCAGAATGATCCTTTTCACCCTACATTGCAGAACAACACGCTCTAGGCTTGCTCTAGGATTTCAAATATTTTTGTATTATGTTGTTTAACTATGTTTTTTTGTCATTAGCTATGCTGTCTTTTAACAAGCTTTTTATTTAGTTTCACTTGTCCCGTTGTCTGTCTGAAATCAAATCTTGCAAGTTAAATTTGACCAACTTCCAGTAGTTGGATTGACTTGAAATTTGGTATACTTATGTAAATTGCGTGACAATACAATAATCTGGTAGTCACATCCTGGTAGTCCAGCCAGGATCATCTCCGCAGGACGGAACTTTTCAACAGTTAATGACATCATCAACTTGAAATTTGGTACCTACATATGCAAATGTAGTTTGGGTGGCAATGCAAGTACAGTCAACAAAAAGTAGTCGGCAGAAAAAGCTTGTATAATACAAGCATGAAATTTTTACCAAAAATTTATTTCAAAGATAGTGTGTGATAGTGGCTACCTATATCAGAAATGATGTTAAATTTCAGATGGAAAAAGACACAACTAACTACATGCAGCATAAATTGGGCTTCAGTAAGAAAATACTTCTAACAAATGAGGCTGTGCCATCTAAATTTCACTGTCAAAAGGATCGCAAAAGATTGTTGTCTGATGATGAATCTGCTCAAGAAGTTTTTTTTAAAAGGAAAAGAATTGAGCTTGTCAGAGAATGTCTGCAAAGCCAAAGTGCGACTGAAACCCAAAAGGAAAGCTTAAAAAAAGATGATGATATAGTGCAAGAAATTATTAAGCCAGAAGGTATGATACTTATCTATTTAAAACAAATTTTAATGTCAAAGTAGAAATAAGTTTATGTAATTCAAATATAGGCCATACCATAAGTGTAAGTATAAAAGAAAAGTTGTTTTGCTTATTCAATACAATTCTTAATTTCAAGTGCCTTTAAAAAAAAATTGAAATGAAGTTACTAATTTTAAATATTAATCTTTTCAGAAATACTACGAACTCAAGACAAAGATACTGTTACAGACTCTATCATTACTGCAGAAAAAACTGTTCAAGCAAGAATAAAACGAAATGTGCATTATAGGAGCAAGGCCATCCAAACAATATGCCAAAGTAAAAGCATTACCACGTCACCATTGAAAGTGACTACGACTTCTCGTTTGACTTCACCTTTTAAAATAGTTCCTTGCCATGGAAAACCATCACAGACGGGAGTTGTCAAAAGAGCGAAGAGAAATATTGCCCTTGAAGAGGAAAAATCTGATAGTGATATTTCTTATTTTGAAAGTGGCCATTCATCACCGTTTGTAACCACTTCATCATCAAGGGTTACTGACTCTGACAGTGTCACAAATACCAATGAAAATATTGAACAATTGCAGCGTCTCAAAAATACTGTGCGCTTAATTGAAAAAAAACCTTTGTTGTATGTTGGTATTTCCAAAGAATGTTATTTTTTAATTCAGTTATTGCACAAACACACAAATATAAAAATAGAATATATTTTACTATGTTTGAAAAAAATTAGAATGAACACTACGTTTTCCGAACTAGAGGATAATTTTGGAATGTCATTATCTTATGCCAGTAAACTATTTTTAGTAAACATACCTATAATAAGTAGTTTTTTAAAACCATTTATTGTAAAGTTGGATAAAAAGTTAATAAAAAAGAACCTTCCTATTGCATTCAGACATAACTATCATAATGTCAGCTGTATCATAGATTGTTTAGAAATTGATATACAAAAACCATCAAAAGCTGTTTATCAGGCACTGACATGGTCGGACTACAAAAAGGGGAATACTGTAAAGTATTTAATATCCTGCACACCTAATGGTTTGATTAATTTTATTTCTCAGGGGTTTGGGGTAGAACAAGTGATGTTACTATAGTTGAAAACAGTAAATTTCTTGATGAATTACAAATAGGAAGTTGTATCTTGGCGGACAGAGGCTTCAAACACCTTGAGCAGAAACTTCATGAAAAGGCCATGAAACTTTTAAGGCCACCCAGTGTAAGCACTGGTGAAAAATTGTCAAAACAGAAGTTCGACAAACTAAGATAATCGCTAGCTTGCGAATTCATATTGAACGCACAATCAGGCGTATAAGAGAATTTCATATGCTCAAGCAACATTCAGTGATTAATAATAACATACTTCGTGTTCTTGACCATATCATTATCATTGCATGTGCTCTTATTAATTTACAGAATTCTCTTATTAAATAATATAAAATAAAAAAAATTAAGACAAGGAATTGGTTTTTTATTTAATCATCACACACTGGTGTTACAACACAAAATAGGATAGACATTTTTTTTCCAGAAAATTAGTACCTTTTTTACTAAATTCCTAACATATTCACTATCATAATTTTCTAGCACAATTTCTACTTTCCTCGTCTCTTCAAATTTGCTGTCAGCAACACAAAAATAGCACTTTTTGATACCAGTTGCATACATTTGCAGTTGCACCTGTGCCTTATATTTAGTTGTAATAATTCCATTTTTTAAATAATTCTCTTTGGCTTTTGCCTTGGTAGGGCATTTAATTTCTATAATGGCATCCTTTGTTAAGCCATCAGGAGATGCTGCGATCATGGGATGGTCTTTGCATACAAAAAGCCCACACAAACTGATTTTTTTTTTAAATTTTTACTTACTGTCTTTCTGACAGAGTGCTCCAAATTTCTGCCTCTCTTCATCGCTGCTGTATCAGGTACTTTTGCACCCATTATAGTGGCCACCAATGACCCATCTGGTGTATGGCAAACACTAACCTCGTGTGCCTTTGATGCTGTGATACGGCCATATCGCATCTCATACCATAAGCTGCTTTTATTCTGCCCCCTTGTTGCTTCTTCGATCATACTTATTGCAGTTACAGTGAATGATGTTTTCATCAAGTCAATAAGCTTGTCTACATTGTTTTTGATTTCTGGAGTTTGATCTAATAGTAAACAGTGCAATGAATATTTCATAATGCCACTGTGTCTAAAATCATCTTGGTATTTTAATAACTCACAGTTATCAATTTTTCTCTTTTTGGCTTCAGTAATAAATTCATCATATAATGCAGACGAACTTGGTCGGTGTGGTACTTCTTTTTTGGACATCTGCTGCACAGTAATATACTTCATTGTAGTCCCTACTTTGGATAACGTGGACTTCTTCCAATAACACTCAATGGAAGTGCATGAAGGTTCCTCAGTGCGACGATGGACCCACATCAAAAAAGCTACTGCATGCTTACATCCTCCGGCTGAAGCTGCACAGTCGTGGCACTCGCAGCTAATTATTTCACAGTCACTTTCGTCAACAGTCAATGTCACATTATATCCTTTGGCTCGTACTTTGTGCTCTGGGCACATCTTACACTTAACTGTGCAAATTCCACGCTCTCGGTGAAGTTGGACATACCCAATCGCATCGTCACCATATGATTCCCTGGCAGACCTGTGAAACAAAGGCAAAGGTCATGACAAAGAGAATTTACATCAAATTTACGAGTATTTAACAACATAACCTAAAATTAGATTTTACAAAACTTGAACTTTTATTATGCTTAATTACATGAAGGTTTGTAAATAAATAATGTCTATGGGGTACTTACACTGCTGTTTTTACGTTTTTAAGTTCCGCAGCATAGTAATCAGCGTTATTCTTAAAGAAACGTGCGACCATAAACGCATCTATCTTGGGTAGGTTGGTGTTATCAGCTCGCACAAAATTTGTCTCCATTTTAAGATTCAAAATGAATATGAATGCTAGAATTGCTAGAAGTTGCGAGATTTTCCAAAAACTGCTTTAAAATGCCCGTAAAACGCAAACTACTACTACTCTCAGTCAAGGAAGCTTTGTTTACTAGCATGTGACGTCACAAAAGTTTTAACCAATCACGGAGCGTTGACCATCACAGATAAAGTTGAAACAAATTCTATATTTTGTTTCGCGAAATATGCAAAATATATATATATTTTTGTCTAAAATAAAGTGAAATATGTTATTTTATGCCTTCATCTTGTAGGATGACCATAATTTGGGGTATATTTTTAATGTTGTCAAATAGCCTATTAGTATAACCAGACTTCTTTTGTTTTACTTTCAAAATAATTTCTTAACCCCTTTTTTTTTCAATGATAGTTCCCATCAACATTATTTTTTCCTACCCTATCCTAATCATAAATATCCTTCCCATTTATCTTTATCACCTTTCCCTACGTGTTTGTTTTTTTTTTTTTTTTTTGGTACCCTAGCCTGATATATAAAAGCTTGCATCATAAAGTCTACTCTTATTGTCTACATATTAACTACCAAACGCTTATAACTTGCTAAAATTTCTAATACTACTGTAAATATTCTATCTACTTAATTTAGCTAATCAATTTAGATACCATAATAATTATATTTCTACACTCTTAACTCAGCTCTAAAACATTAATTTGGCACAAAACCAAACCAAATTTACTTTTGCGTTTCGCTTTACCCCTTTTCAATTTCAAAATGCGTTTATTAAACCACCTATCATTATAGTATCTAACTTGTTGTTAAATTTGACAACTCGGCATTAACTTATACTTATAATATACTTCCTCTCCTTTTCCCCTCTTTTTTGAAACTTTAACTTAACATCCTTTACTCAATTTAAATTAATAAATTTAAGACCCTTTAAGATTAATTTCCGAACTGCAATCTATATATTTTTTTGTGAACTAACCATTACTCTTACTGTTTACCTACCGACCGTACGTCCGTTTGAACCTTTAAAACACGCAAATTCCGTTATAATTTTCCTACAATGTGACTAACTTTTCTTCCCTACGGCAACCTCTCACATCAAATGTCAAATCCTCCTGTCAAAGCAAATCGTATCTTAATTATTGCCGTTTCAATAGACGCATTTTTAATTACGTTAATGCTATGTTATTAAATTTAATTTTAAATTTGTACACTAATTATTAAGAAGCTAATCTGCGCGTGTAGCATCAAACTCTTCCTACTATCTCAACTTTAAATGCTTACTTTGGATACTTTGGTAACTAACTAAGTGAAACGCTGCGTGGCTCAATCGTTTGTAAGAGGAAAAGAATTATAATGTCTGTCACCAGATCCGATAAATTGTTGCTGAAATTTCCTTGTCTCTATGATCGCTGTCATGTCACTTTATCTGTGAAATTGAGATCGTTGCGAAGAATGAAACCCAGTTCTGCTGCCCCGCTAATGTAACGAAATCTAAAATGTTGTTATTGTCCTACTTAAAATGTGTAGTATGACCTGTCTACCTTTTCTTTCAGATTCAATGCAAGAATGACATGACCCACAACTCTGTAATAACATTGGCGAATGACCACTCCGAGGAAAATAAAATTTCTATTCTTTTCACTTATGTATAACTGGCGTTTACTCCCCTTTTTCCTTCCAACATTGTATAACATTTGTTCTAGTTAATGTAAATGCTGCAACATAAGGTTACACTATAATTTCCTAGCTTTTAAGAGAAATTTTCTATTAACAATTTTTATTACTCAGTAAATAAATAATATTTAATACAGACCCATAATCAAAGCTAATTTTATGTTAAAGTAATTTTCCATTCTTATTTGTATGTGCTTTAAGGGTGATTTTACTTTCAGAATCCCGTACCGCCTCCTTCTATCGTTTCCCCTATTTTCATACCGACCATTACTTCATTGACCACTCACAACACCGCATAATTTTATTTCTATCTTAATTACCCTACTTGTCTTAATGTAGTTAATTAAATTTATTTTAAACACTACTAGCATAAGAACCAACAATTAACAAAGACTAATCTACTTTAAATTTATCCACTAATTAATAAGCATTTTACAGTGGATTAACTGAAATGTCAAACTGTATTCTTATTACTTTCTATTTTTATTTTAATTAATTTCAAACAGATACAACTTACTTTATACAATTCAATGTGTTTAATAACTGGTGGCAGCCTTATTGGTTAATGCAAATAGTAACTATGTTCAGGTTTAAAAATAATGTACCGTTTGATCCCAAATAATTATTAAAACATAACTAAATAACTCTTATCTTGTGTGTCTCAGAATCTACTTCAACCATTTTCTTTTTTTTTTTCTTTCTAATAGGTTTCACTGGTAGTACCTAGACTAATGTACTGCATAAAATTTTCCCCTTTCGCCTTTCTACATATAGGTATCTCATAGGTTGTCAATTGTGTTTGTTTACTTATTTTGTACAATAAAGAGTTTACATACATACATACATATATTAATAATACATCTGCTACTATGTTTTCCTATTATGTATATATAATTGAATTGTTCTAAATAATTTATCCACCTAGTCACTCTAGCATTATATCATTTCCAATTCTAGACAAATATTAGCGCCTTATGGTCTATTAAAATTTTCACTTTAGCTCCACGTAAATATGTCTCGAACTTAGCCAATCAACTTATTACTAAGAAAACTTATTCGGTCACGGTCCAGTTGAGTTGCGAACCCCTGAATCCTCTACTGTGGTTAATTTTATTTTCTGGTTCAGGTGCATGAAATTTAACTAACTATTTTCCCCTCTCTAATACAATCCACATTCCTCTATCATTTATTTTCCTTTGACCTCTTTTATACTGCATATAATAATTAATTGTAAGTACTTTAACTATTTTATTTTTATTTACACTGCTGTTCTTGGTAAAGTATTTTATTTCTAAATTTTAATTCATCTCCCCCCCCTTATTCATAAAATTCTTTACGTTAATAATTACATCTATTTCGGCCGCTTAATAAACTGATTTTGAATAAATTTAAACCTTAACGATAACTGTCTAACTTTTATTTTATGTGGTTTTATTTTTCTTTCATACGTTTTGTATTTCAAATTTGTTTTTCATATCGCCCTAATTTTAATATAAAGTACACCTAAATTTTCCGCTTCCAATTCGTCTTACTTCATACTCTATGCACGTGAACCCTTTACCTCGCTTACGTGCAACTTAAAAATAAATATTCGTACCGCCCTTTGCTATCTGTCACCGCGCAGCTGCCAATGTCAACACTATACTATAATTCTATTGTCATAAAGATAACTAAAATTTTCCGTATCCGAGAGTTTAATTTAACAGGTGAGCGCCGCAGACTTAACTTTACGTTCTATGATCTAGCTATTGATTTGACCTCAAGTTTCGACAATAACTAACTATTGTTTTAAACGGTATTAACAGTGCTCACGTTTTAAATACGTCCAAGTGTTAAGTGTGTAATAATAATGCCTTTTATTTTTCAGATAAAAACTCGCCCAGTGTATCTCGAATGTAAAATGACTAAAGCTCACTCGGATTGCTCTTATAATGAAATTTAAGTTAATTGAGCTCATTAAATGGAACCAGACCCCACAACAGCCCATTGTTGTTGACATTGAATGGTATGTACTAGCTTTCTTAACCTCACTATGTCATAATCTTATAAAATTTCAACTGTTAAGTTATTTCTTTATTGTTATTTCATATCAAGTGACATTTATACTCCAAATGTTTGTGTAAGCTAAAACCCAATTAAAATTCATTCTACTCTAACTTCAAACTACTCTTTCTGTTATTTATTTCTTTTATTTACAGAAAGTGTGATAATCTAATGACAGATGAGCGCTGAACATCACTATATCACACATACTTGAGCATGGATTGAACTAGTGTCTACCTCTCATGATGTGAACTTGAATGCACTCCTGCTACACAATCAAGGAACTAATCTCACTAACTATACTGCTGTCTGCAGACATCTTCCTCTTAATAAAATAGTTTAAACGCTTTTAGGTGCTATGATTAATTTTGGTGTATTGTTTTATTTCTTTACCTATAACCCTCTACTATTATCTTTTCATTAATTACTCAATCATTAATTTGGTAACCTATTAATAACAATTGTCTCAACTTTCATATAACAACAAAGCAACCCTGTTAGTTATTTACTGATTTGTTTATACCAAACATTTATAAGTAAAACTCAAAGTAATAAATTGTAAATGACTAGCGCTTTCCCCTCAAATTAAATTCTAAAGTAACAGATTTTATTTTATGTCAATTTCTTATCTGTAAATCTATCATATATTTCTGTTTTACTTAGATCAACTTCTATTCTCTGCACTCTACTTTCTAGGCATTGTGACTAATATTTTGCTCAAAACTAATCTGATTAAAGCAAAATTTTCTCATTATACTAATCCTGAGTAATTAATACATTGTTTATAAGTCATTTCCCCTATTACTTAGGAATGCCTGGGCAACCGAGCTTTGCTTGAGCTTAAAACTAAAATATTGCTATCTCTCTCTAACTTTTGATGTATGAAATGACGTTTGACCGGTATTGTTTTTATAACTAAAATGGCGTCTTGTTTCACGTCTACGCATGCGCATGTGTGAAGTCTGGCCCTATACCACGAAGTGCAAAACTCGAACCTCGCATGTTGCCGTCCCGCTGACGCTTAAGTCATTTATTATGCGAGTAAAAGGGACGGTGCGATACGAACTTCGATTTTCTAGTTTCGTAGTAGCCCTGCAGTTCTAACTTCTAACTGTCAACTCGCAACAAAAGCAAACGCTACTTTTATTGGAGTTTTAATCCGCTTAGCTCTCAAATCTGATACTACTAGATTGTCTACGCGACTTCTAATGAAACAGATGACTATTCATTACTAAGGCCGAAGAAAACAGTGCATCGATTACTCCTACATCACGCCTAGATCTTGTGATCATTGCAGCTTTTAACCAAGGGTGGACCCTCGTCTTACTTCTGTGAATGTTCGTCAATCAAGAATAAACTATCTCAGTGTTTTTAGTGAAGTGAATTAAAAATAGGAAGTGCTTACGACCGTCTTCATTTCGACAAGAAGTTCTTTATGTTGTGACTTATTAAATTATTAAACTATTCTCAAGTTATTCTTATCTCCATACTGCTATTACCCTGATTATAATCGTCATCATCATCACCCCAGTCTATGCATATCCTACTACTAAGCACACAGGTCTCCTCTCAGAATGAGAGAGCTGATTCTCTATATTATCACAACTTTAATTCAAATTAATCTCAAACTCCATTTCACGAACAGCAAATTGTGGCAGTCTAAAAGAACAACCACTGTTTTGGAAAACGTTACTGATTTTATGCTATATTATCTATCTTTTACTTACTACAATCTACTTCTAAATTAATTCTTAAACTCAAATCTTCTTATTAACAACACTCTTAATATTATTTTCATCTATGTTATTAATTAAATACTCAATTTGGTCATGATTTTCTGTCTACTTTTGTTTGTATTCTAGCTCACAGCTTTGCAAACTGTAAACAGACTATGATTAAACTAACACCAAACTAAATTACTTAAGTAAAATTAAATTAAGTTCTTCCTGGTCATGGCATACCATATTGTAACCATCCTGCTTTGTGTAGCGTGATCACTGTATAGTAAATGAATCCTGGTCATGGCTTAACCTAATTGTAACCATTGCTTTGATTATTTACTCTATGTGACTGAAGGTTATTGAATCCTGGTCAGTACGGCACCCTATTGTAACCAGCCTATGAACTAATATGTAATTTTTTAAAGACTAACTTAACTACCCCTTCTTAACCTACTTAATACTATGGTAACTTAACTTAAGGTAACGCTATGGTGATTTAACTTAAATTAATTTATGGCCTTGTGATCGTGAATCGACTAGTGGATTAGGAACCTACCTTATGCCCAGCAATAACCTAAGTGCTTTTATTTGAGAATTAATTTGAAAAGCCTACAGTTGTGTTTCTAACGTTATAATTAATTAAGCAGTACCTAACTTCGTGATAATTTTGACTCTAGGTTGGTTCTGCTAGACTTTGATTTGTTTCAGTTAATGACAAGGCTCCCTGAAAACATTTCAGTGCATTGAATAAGTATAACCAAGCTTTAATTTATAATCATTTTTTTTTATAGTTCGTAAGACAGCCTACAAATAAAATTAGAAAACACTATAATGAAAGCAAGTTAGATAAGTATATTGTATAACAGGTACGTAATATTTATTTACTTGGGCTTATCTTTGCATTATTACATTGATAAACACTATATTATTTCTTTATTTAAGTATTTTTTATAAAAGCAGGCTGCACTATGCCAAAAAACATAGTAAATACATCAAATAAAATACTACATACCACGACAAAGCTAGATGTTTCACTTGGTATATTTAAGGTAGGAACAGCATCGGATTTCAAACGTCTCCATTTTTTATTGTCATTTGGCACAAATGAGTGGTCCGTAAAATGGCGAGAACAAATTCTGCTGTGCTTTTTTGGAGTCCAATTGGACCTATTAATGCAACGGCTCCATTTTATTTATAATAATGTAATGGTAGCACCATAAAAAGATCCATAGGAAATCTATGTGTTTTGCCTATTGAAAAATAATTATTATTGTTATTCAATTCTAGTTAGTATTTAAATAATAAGGAAATATAATGCCTTTGTCAAGTGGAACCCTTTAGCTAGTTAATGCTGTTATTCAACTTTACTTTTATCTGAAAGTTTTGTATTTTATTTTCTTTATTTTGTACAAAGTTTACATACACGTATACGTGTATACGTGTTGCTTGTTCTTTACTTTTACTTCTTCTTAGTTAAATTTTGTTTGTATGTGTATGAAGCAGCAGCTAATAAGTTTTTTGTGCTGATTTTTTCGTTAGCGTTACTAGTAGTATACCGCTTGATGGGTGAATTTAATTACATCCAATCACTTAATGTTATAGTTATATTGCAACTAAAGGACAATGTTTACAGTTGTCCTTGGTGGGCGGGATGTTAAACCGTCACACAATTCTTCTCATAGATTTTAATCCACTACTTAGTTCCCTTTGTTTACTTTAAGTTACATGAAATTTCTCAACAGATGGCGTTAGTGTGCACAATTCCTTTCTAATCACACGACTTCACTTCTGCATACAATTTTTAGTTTTTAAGTTCACCGCTAGATGTCGCTGTCCCGTGTCAGTCACCATTCTGCATCGCGCTGTTGAGATTTTTCCTGGTATGCAGTATACGGGAGACATTTGTGCATTTTATTTAATGGGCCGAACACTCGACCACGCTGCAGCTCGCCAGAGTTCTACACCAGGCCGCCGCCGCCTACAATAAGAAGACACTCCGTCGCCGTTATGCTCGACATGGAGAAGGCCTTCGACCGTGTATGGCACCGCGGCCTGGTGTACAAGATGTCGACGTCCACCGCCCCTCGACGTGTGGTGAAAACCGTGGCCACCTTTTTGGAAGACCGCCAATTCCATGTAGCGGTGGAGAGCGCGGTGTCCACGCGCGCCCCATCCGCGCTGGTGTGCCACAGGGGAGCTGCCTATCGCCTGTGTGCTACGGGCGATACACGGATGACATCCCGGTCAGCGAGGGCGTGATGCTCGCGCTGTATGCCGATGACGCCGCCTATGTCAGCACGTCCATGAGCCTTGTGCATGCGGCGCGCAAGGCTCAACTTTGCCTTGACACCCTCCCAGCTTGGTTGGATGAGTGGAGGCTTCGGGTTAACGTAGCGAAGACCCAGGCCATCGCCGTTACGACGAAGCTGCTGCTGCCACCAAGACTGACGCTGCTGGGCAGGCCATCGAGTGGTCACCCTCGGTGAAATATCTGGGGGTCACCATCGACCGCCGCCTCACCATCGCCCCGCACGTGAACAACGTTATTGCCCAGACGCGCGCAGCGCGCCCCTTCTACGCCCGGTCCTCAGGTCCCGATTACCTTCGCGTGCCAAGTTGGGCGTGTACAAGACATATGTCGGTCACGCCTAACTTATGCAGCCCCAGCGTGGTATGCGCTAGTGGGAGAGTGCAACAGGAAGCGACTCGAAGCCCAGCAGTCGCTATCCCTGCGCACCATAGTTGACGCTCCCCGCTATGTGCGGAATGAAGTGATCTCTCGGACCTAGGCGTAGAACCCCTGGGCCGGTTCATAGAAGACCTGGCTACGCGGATGTTCGGCCGTGCGGATAGGTCGCGCTTTCGCCACTTGAGCGAGTTAGCGCCCTATCACCGCCGGCCACCGGACAAGAAGGGACTGCCGCGCGACCTCGCGCGTGCAACCACCCGCCACCCTCGGACTGACGACCCTGGACTGGACCTGCCTTGCCGCTGGCTGACGATCGCTCGCTGGACCTCCCCGAACGGGGTCCCATCCGGCGGGCTCGATCTCGCTAGCGGCTGAAGATGACACCGGACTTGACACCATTGGGACCAGAAATGGCCCCAACCATTGACCCGGCATTTTGTGGTCGGCGCCTGAATCCGCCGAAAGGGGCAAAACCCCGAGCGCATCCCCGCCCCCTGCTTCGCAGGGGCCGAGATGAAGACCCGACGACGGATTTTATTTAAAAAATGGAGACGTTTGAAATCCGATGCTGCTCCATTTATTATTGTCATATGGCACAAATGAGTGGTCCGTAAAATGGCGAGAACTTTACGGACCACTCATTTGTGCCAAATGACAATAAAAAATGGAGACGTTTGAAATCCGATGCTGTTCCTACCTTAAATATACCAAGTGAAACATCTAGCTTTGTCGTGGTATGTAGTATTTTATTTGATGTATTTACTATGTTTTTTTGGCATAGTGCAGCCTGCTTTTATAAAAAATCCATACTTCCATACTATCCATACTAATATTATAAATGTGGCGTTATCTGGGAAAGGTACCTTGTTGTCGGTATTGAGTTATTGATATCCCCATAATCTACATACATTTAGCTATCGAACCATGTAAGAAACATGCATGTAGGTTTAATAGATATTTTTTTAAAAAATGTTGAAGCTCATAAGCCAGAAAAGGTGATTATGAGAAAATTGAATTCAAACTTATACACCCAATAAAAGTATGTTATTGTTGGAAGTTACATAAATGACATGCTATTTGAGGAGTAGATTGTACGGGCTTTCAGGTTTCAAGAACAATTTTGTAATTGGACAACGGTTTTCCTATAGTTTACCTTGCCAAAGTGCATAAAGTAAAAAAAAAGGTTGATGGATTTTTTAATTTTTTTTTCTATTTATAGTATATTTCCATTGGATTTTATCGAAGGAAAAAATATTATGCGTAATTGGACACTAAATAAGAACTACTCCGTTTTGAATTAACGTTGTTAATCACATAAAAAAAATACTTTAACAAAAATAACTTTGTTGTTTACAAATGTAATTAAACAGTCAAAATCAACAAACTTTTACATTTCGTACGCTAAAACATAGCCAAATGAGACCAAATTAACTCAACAAATCTTAAAAAACTCGTTTTTTCAATCTCAAAATTCAAGGTAAAGTTTAGTAAAAAGTTGGTACAATCACTATATATTTTCTAAAAGGTACCTTATCGTCGGTGGTAAAATATTTAGTGATTATGAAGTGACATCATTTGAAAACGACTAATAACTTACGATTAATTTTAATAGTCTTAATTTAAGAACACTGTAGTATTAAAACTCTTACCAAAAACCTATAATTTTGTCTCAACACACTAAATGATTAACGTATTTGAAAAGGTACCTTATTGTCGGTCGTAAAATGTTTAGTGACATAGTTAAGAATAAGATCTAAAAAAATGCTTTTGATTTGTATTTGTAACTATTAATCGTTATTATTATTACTATAAATCAACCTCTAAAGACCAGCAGGTGGTAGGACCTTGTGCAAGGTCCGCCCGGATTGCTACCACCATCTTGCTCGCTAATCCTGCCGTGAATAGCATAGCAGTGCTTGCATTGTTGTGTTTCGGCGTGGAGAGTAAGACAGCCGGTGAAATTACTGGCATTTGAGGTATCCCGTCTTAGGCCTCTAGGTTGGCAACGCATCTGCAATCCCCCTGGTGTTGCAGGTGTCTAAGGGCGGTGGAAATCTCTTACCATCAGGTGAACCACTTGCTCGTTTGCCATGCAGTCGAATAAAAAAAAGACAAATAGGCGTAAATCGTCAAAAAGGGCCTAATCACACTAGCGATTCGCGGGAGAGTTGAAAGCGAGGCAAGCGAGGCGCTGCGAGCGTATAACGATTTCGCCGCAAGCGCGCAACGATGTCGCTGCTGCGAGCGCATGGCGAGTTCGCTGCTTTAGCGCCAAAAACGCCATATTGTAGACTTTCGTATAATAAATAGGGCGTCTTCGGCGCTAACGCAGCGAACTCGCAGCGACATCGTTGCGCGCTCGCGGCGATATCGTTTCATGCTCGCGGTGAAATCGTTACGCGCTCGAAGCGAACTCGCTGCGCGCTCACCTCGCTTTCAACTCGCCTGCAAATCGCTAGTGTAATAAGGGCCTAACTGGCTACCGCTTAAGGGTGGCCAGTTATTGATGATTTACCTTACTCTAATTAAACGCATTTTATGATGATTCTTGACGTTTTTAGCACCGCAATGGGCCCGCGTGGGAACTAATGTCCAAGCTCTCTCATTCTGAGAGGAGGCCTGTGCCCAGCAGTGGGACGTATAGGCTAGGATGATGATGATGATGATGATGACGCGCCGACAAAGTACCGACGTCCGACACGTCTTCCAAACCGATACCGAGCGCACAGAAAGCATTCAAGAGCGGCACCGACAATAAGGTACCTTTCTTACTAAACTTTAAGGGATGTTTTAACTCATAAAAAATCGATTTAAAAACTTGTGTCTCTGTCAAATTAAAATTTAGACCCTGCTTATTAATATAGAGTAAAAAAAGAAAAAATGATTTTTTTCGACATTTTACTTCAAGCGCGATTATCTCGGAAACTAGAACCGACAACAAGGTACCTTTTACCAGATAACGCCACAAATGCGAAAGTAACTGTCTGTCTGTCTGTCTGTCTGTCTGTCTGTTACGCTTTCACGCAAAAACCGCTGAACCGATTTGGATGAAATTTGGTACAGAGATAGAATAGACCATGGGAAAGAACATAGGCTATCTTTTATCGCGAAAAAAAGGCTTTAAGGGGTTGAAATAGGGGGTGAAAGTTTATATGGAGGAAGTTCGTCGCTGTTGGAAATAAAACCATGAAACTTGGCATTTAGGCACTTAATAAGAAATAAGTCGGTATGTGTTTTAGCTTTTTTGAAAATTCGACCTGTGAGGGGATGAAATAGGGGATGAATGCTCATATGGAAGGTCGTCATTATCGAAGATAAATCGATGTTTCTTTATGAAACTTGGTATTTGGGCACGTGATAAGAGATAAATAATTGTTCGAGCGTTTTTTAAATTCTTCTTCTTCTTAAAACCGGTTAAAATCGACTCGAACTCGCGCGTCAAGGGTTCCGTGCATAGGTATTTATGAATATCAAGTGTTAGCAGAGCCAAGCTCATAAGCAAAATGTACGCAATGTGGGGTCATTTTACATGGCTTATTAACATAGACAGTTAGACATGAAAAATTATGATTTTCAGATTTTTCTTACTTATTTTGCTATAAAGGGAATAAAATTTGCTATAAGAGCTTCCTTTATACAAAATTTCAAGTTTCTAGGACAGCCGAAAGTACCCTATAACTTTTTTTAAGTTTAGGGTTTTAATTTCAACTCGATAAATACTCCGCACGTTTACGGGATAAAGGGTCTTGACAGACAGACGGACGGACGGACAGCAAAGTCATCCTATAAGAGTTCAATTTTTTTCCTTTTGAGGTACGGAACCCTAAAAAACATTTGTTCCGGCTCTTTTCAAATTTCGTCATTTTTCATACCTACTTGAAAATATGGGGATGAAAGTTCGTAAGGAATTCCAAACAAATTTACTATAAGTATAGAAATATGTGTAGCAATGCTTAGTAAGAATGCCGTCTTAATTATAATCCTACCCTCCTAACTTACAATACAGGACGTAAGATGTCAAGAGCTCACTATGAAGAATTAGTCCTTTTGTGTTGGTAGGGTAGAATACTTATATTTTACCAAAGAATGGAAAAACAAAAAAAATTAGTTTAGATATAAAGCAATGTATTAAAATAGGTTATTTTCAGTAAACCGTAGAAGTTTCTATGTGCTATTATTGGCAGAATAGGTACCCTAAATAAATTAAATACTTTCCAAAGATACTATTCCACGCGGACGAAGTCGCGGGCAAAAGCTAGTACTTAAATAAAGAAATAATATAGTGTTTATCAATGTAATAATGCAAAGATAAGCCCAAGTAAATAAATATTACGTACCTGTTATACAATATACATATCTAACTTGCTTTCATTATAGTGTTTTCTAATTTTATTTGTAGGCTGTCTTACGAACTATAAAAAAAATGATTATAAATTAAAGCTTGGTTATACTTATTCAATGCACTGAAATGTTTTCAGGGAACCTTGTCATTAACTGAAACAAATCAAAGTCTAGCAGAACCAACCACAAGTCGCCAGTGTCAGGAATAGGATAGAATGGTAAGCTCATTATTTTATTTTGAACTAGATGCCTGGTGACTTTTGTACCACTTTAATTAATATTATAAAGTTGACTGGCCCGTTGGCTCAGTTGGTAGTGACCCTGCCTCTTGAACTCCATGGGTCATGATTTCGATTCCCGCCTGGTGATGTATTGTCAAAAATGCATTTTCCGAGTCTGGGTATTTAGTACCTATATGTATGTTTATAATAAAAAAACATTTATCTAAGTATGTTTATCATAAAAAATTTACAGTTGTCTAATACCCATAGTACAAGTGCTTTCGCTACTTAGTTTGGGATAAGACGACCGTGTGTGGATTGTCCCGGATATTTATTTATTATTTACTAGCTTTTGTCCGCGGCTCCGCCCGCGTGAACCTACGTTATATCGCGCGGTAGCCTATGTTCTTCCTCAGGGTTAACTCTATCTCTGTACCAAACCGATGAAATGTTAACAATTTGTTTACATTTTCTTTTCTCGAACTGTGGGCTTTACAACCTTCCACAACACAAGACATCGTATCCAGGTCACTGTACACCTTACTTCTGGCCGAATTCTTGGACACAAGTTAATAAAAATTTTGCTATTTTCACTCCAAACCACACCAAACTCTCGACCGGTAACAATGAAACATTATGGTACAAAATTAAGATGACATGACGACTTAAGTATTTTGACGTAAAGTTGTAACTTTTTGTTGGTCAGTATTGTAAGATGACCAAAGGAGACCATTTGACATTTGTCTGTTTTTTATTAGTGACACGTCCAAAAATAATACAAACAAACAGCGGTGTTTTGTTTCACTCACACTTATGTTATGCTAGTTATTGTTCCGAGGAAATTTTCTTTTTTGTTACCAAAACTATGGATTTTTGGTAACAAAAAAGGAACTTTCCATGCAAATTTATTATTAATTAATTTATTTTTTTATTTTTGCAGGTGGTAGGACCTTGTGCAAGGTCCGCCCGGATTGCTACCACCATCTTGCTCGCTAATCCTGCCGTGAAGCAGCAGTGCTTGCACTGTTGTATTTCGGCGTGGAGAGTAAGACAGCCGGTGAAATTACTGGCACTTGAGGTATCCCATCTTAGGCCTCTAGGTTGGCAACGCATCTGCAATACCCCTGGTGTTGCAGATGTTTATGGGCGGTGGTGATCTCTTACCATCAGGAGATCCACTTGCTTGTTTGACATCCAGTCGCATAAAAAAAAAAATAAAAAAAAATAATAATTGGGACATTTCGGGAGACTATGTTATTTAAACTCAGTATCGTTCACTATCTACCTGCAAATTTTTACCCAAATCGGAGTCGCAAATGAAATGTACAAACTTTTTTAGAAATGCTCAAATGATGTTTTCCATCATATTTTGTCGGATAAGTTCGTTTTTATCTTGCTGTCTCAATGAGCATTTCAAAATACGAACTTTTCCGACAAAATACGATGGTAAAACATTATTGACTACCACTGTACTTGGAAACAAAATTTAGCTATAAGGAATCGAAAAAAATATCGACACCGTATTGGTTCTTGTCGGTCATTGGTGCCCTTTTGGTGCCTCTAAGTTATGACTTATGAGTAAAGACTAAAGCTTTACTAGTAGTGATATAGTGACGGATTAAATGAATGCAATAAGTGCGACCCCCGCAACTCCTTGCTACCTCAAAGAGCGACTTAGCTATGTTACTTCTGTTCGTTGCTCTCAGAACTTCCTCCTTACTGTCCCACTTTCAAACTCTAAATTCTATGTTTATTCTTACACTGTCCAGGCCACTCGGTTGTGGAACTCCCTACCGATAGACTTGAGGCGCGCAAAGTCCTTGCCTATCTTTAAGTCTATGCTTAGGGAGCAATACCTGTCATCTTGCGTAGGAATGTTATAGTTAGCTTATTTATGTGTTGTTATGGTATCTATCTACCTATCTATCTGTTTAGATTTGTTGTGTATGTGTATTGTATGTGTTAGTTTTATGTATTCTTGATACAGCTCTAATCTACTGTAAATTGCACCACCTGCTAAAATGTATTCCATATTTCTGACCATTGTAAAGGTTGCCTGGAAGAGATCGCTCTGAAGCGATAAGGCCGCCTATTGCTTACCTTAGAAAATCTCTATGTATATACTTGTGTTCTCTGTACTGTTTACTGTATTGGTGTGCAATAAAGAGTTATTGTATTGTATTGTATTGTGCGCTAGAAGCTCGGCGCACTCTTAAGGGTACCTACCTAATCTTAAAAATGTTCATTCGTCTACTACACGTGGAAAATTGACATTTTTAAATAATATTGTCACAATTATAATCATTCATAACAAACTAGTTAAGAGCTCAGAATAATAACATTAATTCTTTGCTGATGCTATAAATATTATTATTATTTTTATATCTTTTTTACATTTTGTTTACGAGTAATAACTTTATTATGCAATATGTTTTGAATTTATACCTAGAAATTAATTTAAATAAAAATAAAATGAACCTGTAATCTACGCCTTTTCACCACAGAAAGATCTGCCCTTTCTTTCTCCCCCTTAGTTACACATTTCTGTAAAAAAAAAACCAGAAGGGCTCTCCCTCTCAAAATTCTGAGCTGCGATCGAGCGTGCCTGGTTCACTGTCGTAAAAATTAAATTCTTAAGATTCAGCTATTATCACTGTACCTATCATCAGTGCGCAAACACGATCGCAGTGAGGCAAAGCTTAAACCGATTCAAGGAATTCAGAATCTTCAATCATAGTTAACGGTGACAT
Organism: Choristoneura fumiferana; assembly: GCF_025370935.1. Classification (NCBI taxonomy): domain Eukaryota; kingdom Metazoa; phylum Arthropoda; class Insecta; order Lepidoptera; family Tortricidae; genus Choristoneura; species Choristoneura fumiferana. The sequence continues at coordinate 15,945,165 of NC_133489.1, read as the reverse complement.
ACGTAAAGAAGTATAATTAGAACATGACGCGGAGCGTGACCAAGTCAAAGTACAGTTTGATTGTGTTAACTAAAGTTCACAATGATGCATGCTCGATATGATTAGTCAATTAATCAGTTTGATATTCTTGCTTATAATTGAGATGTTTTTTTTGTAACAGCACCTAGTGTATTAATTTAGCGCTTCTGTATCTAAATTTGCGTTTCTTGGGAAAAATTTGCTAAATAAAAAAATAGTAGCCGACACTTTTTACCTTTTCTTTACTTGATTCTACTTACTCCTTTTGTAACTTCGTAACAGGTAAGATTCACGGTTGGTCAGTTACGAGCAATGATATTACATATAAACAGGGAGTAGATATGTTACTACCGCGCCCGAGTTGAAAGATTCATTAATAACCCAATTGTCTCATGTCGCAATCAGTTTACCTCAAACAATCCACAGTGCGAGTACTCCGCGACAGTCAATGTGGCAGTTGAACAAATCAATGTAAAATGCCGTCGTATGTGTTTCGAAAGTGCACAAATTATGGTGCTAAAGTGAATAAAACTCAAGGGATCACATATCACATGTAAGTATAGAAAAATATTTGTTTTTTACTTCGTATTTTTAGTTAATTTCCAAGTTTTTCGTAAAAGATACAAATGCTAAGACGACAACATAGATTAAAAAATCAGATGCGACAATGTATGTATCAATATGGCCGGGTTAGACATGTGCGCCGCGCCGCCGCGCCGCCGCCGCCGACGATTTTTGCACGCCGCCGCCGCCGATGAAATTGGTCGGCGTATAATCGGCGTGGCGAAATTTTTATTAATTTTAAAGTAGCACCAACTTCTTTGTTAATTACTTGCCATATTTGATTATTATGTATTAAATTATATTAAATCATTTCAATTCTACGTTCCAACGGTTTTAGTTATAACCAGAGGTCCATAGGCTGAGAGGTTGGATCCTCTTCGCGCTCACGCTCCGCCTCACACCCATGGATTTAATGACAGCTGGCAGTGAAGCGTCATTCCCAACCACTACCATGAGGCTTCCTCGTTGTTCATCAAAGGGGAGACACACCTGCAGCGTGTGCTGCACCGTATCTTCTGCCCCGCCGCATTGGTGGGTGACACATTGGTGTTGCCTCCCTCCTAGCGATTTTGCACAAGTACTTGTCGAAGCAGCCATGCCCCGACAGTACCTGCGCTAGGTGAAAGGAAACAACACCCCATGTTCTTTCGACCCATCCCTGCAGGATGGGCCGTACTCCCGATACGGTCCAGTGGCCAGCGCATTGCACGGCCGTTTCCCTCTAGCGCGCCTCGGCTACCCGCCGGTAGACATTGGCCCGCACCTCAGCGTCCAACTCCTACGGTGGGGTGCCCGCCAGTGCAGTACGCCCTCGTTACCCTGCGGTTGCAGATGGGTCTTGTTCTGGGCGGAAAGGGCATCCGCAGATGGCCATCACCACTTTACCATGCTGGCATTTACAGGAGGTGCCTTCCGAGGCCCATGAAAACAAATGGATCGGACTTATGAAGGGCGACATCTAGTCTCAGTCCGTATCCGGTTTACGATTTGGGCCACGCCGGTGGTGCCCAGCAAGGACGCATCACGGAAGGTGGCACCGCGCGTGCTGTGACGAAGGTATTGTGGGCGTACCAAGTCACGTCGACCCCCGCAAGTTGGCGCCAGTTCCACGCAGCACCCAGTCCTAACCAACGTTCCACAGGAGTTGTTCTAAGACTGATCCCTGGGGACGCCGCACGACATCTCCCAATCTACCCGCTCTCCCTTCGCGGGGTAGCGGATTGCCCTCAGAGAGATATGAAACCAGTACCCTGCACAAGTACTCCGGCACGTTGTGGTACATAAGCGCCTCCTTGATGGTTTCCCAGGTCAGGTTGCTGAATGCGTTGGCTGTTTAAAGACACTGCCAAAACCACCTCCCCCCGGGCAATCGTCCTCTTCCTTGGCTCTAAAGGTATGAGCGCTATCACCTTTCGTTTGGCCAATGGCTACGCAGAGGGCTTAGCTGGCCGCCCTGTAGTTGGCGTATAGCCATAGCTTCTTCTGACGCTAGGTCTCGCCTCCTCCTCCTTCGGCTCCACGGTGTACTGGCGTCTCGCAGCCACGCAAAACTTGCACACCTGCGTTAACTCTACGTACCCCAGTACACGCTCCGCCTCGACCCTGAATAGCGCTGCGATAGATTTCATTATCCCACCTAGTACTTTGCACCCAACCAATAACAAAATCCTCCATACCCTGAAATACGTAATAGAATCAAGTATTTATAAATAACTTATATTATAGATTCTATTTGATAATTATGAGGACTAGGCATGTCCAGCAGTTCACCACGTCAGGCCGATGATGTTAATGAGTAGGTATGATCACCGTCTTAATAAGTATAATGTTGAGATTTTTGTTATAATGTGTATATTCATTACATTATACATACCTTACTTTTCAGAAACCTGGAAATCAAAATATTCCAAATTCCCCTCGAGTCTCGATAACGTCAGTACATCTGATAAAGATGAAATTCTGGAGTCACCTAGAAAGGCAGCGCTTAAGAAATTTATAAAAAATTGACCCTTGAGAAGAAAACATTACAAAAAACCGGCCAAGAGCGTGTCGGACACGCCCGAAATAGGGTTCCTAATTAAAAAAATGTACTATACCCGTAGTTACGAGAAAACAGTGATGAATGTGTCACCGCCAAGAAGGGTACTTTCTGGCGGGCGCTATCTATTTCACTATGAAACAGTCAACTTTTCAAATTTATTGTGAATCAGTAAAAATGTATACGAAAAATGTACGAAATTATACGCGAGTTAAAAAAATTGTACTACCCGTGTAGTTACAGAAAACGGTGATCAAGCTGTCACAGATTTACGTT